>NW_022196915.1:104743391-104756962 GCF_008632895.1 Mastomys coucha
AAAAAAAAAAAAAAAAAAAAAAAAAAGACAAAAACCAAAAAACAACAACAAGAAAAAATCCCTGTTCCCTCCCCTCTCCCCCTGCTCGCCAATCCACCCTCTCCTGCTTACTGGCCCTGGCATTCCCCTACACTGGGACATAGAACCTTCACAGGGCCAAGGGCCTCTCCCCCCATTGATGACTGACTTGGCCATCCTCTACTATACATATGCTGCTGGAGCAATGAGTCCCACCATGTGTACTATTTGGTTGGTGGTTTAATTCCTGGGAGCTCTAAGGATACTAGTTAGTTCATATTATAGTTCGTCCTAAGGGGCTGCAAACCCTTCAGCTCCTTGGGTCCTTTCTCTAGCTCCTTCATTGGGGACCCTGTACTCAGTCCAATGGATGGCTGTGAGCCTCTACTTCTGTATTAGTTGGGTATTGTCAGAGCCTCTCAGGAGACAGCTCTATCAGGCTGAATTGTCCTTCAGTCTCTGCTCCATAGTTAGTCTCTGCAACTCCTTCCATGGGTATTTTGTTCCCCCTTTTAAGAAGGAATGAAGTATCCACATTTTGGTCTTTCTTCTTCTTCTTGAGTATCTTGTGGTTTGTGGATTGTACTTTGTGTATTCCGATCTTCTGGGCTAATATCCACTTATCAGAGAGTGTATACAATGTGTGTTCTTTTGTGATTGGGTTACCTCACTCAGGATGATATTCTGCAGATTCATCCATTTCCCTAAGAATTTCATAAATTCATTGTTTTTAATAGCTGAGTAGTACTCCATTGTGTAGATGTACCACAATTTCTTTATCTATTCCTCTGTTGAGGGACATCTGGGTTGTTTCCAGTTTCTGGCTATTACAAATAGGGCTGCTATGAACATGGTGGAGCATGTGTCCTTATTACATGTTGGAGCATCTTCTGGGTATATGCCCAAGAGTGGTATAGCTGAGTCCTCTGGTAGAACTATGTCCAATTTCTGGAGGAACCGCCAAACTGATTTTCAGAATGGTTGTACCAGCTTGCAATCCCACTAGCAATGGAGGAGTGCTCCTCTTTCTCCACAACCTCTCCAGCATCTGAGTTTTTTATCGTAGCCATTCTGACTGGTTGTGAGGTGGAATCTCAGGGTTGTTTTGATGTGCAGTTCCCTGATGACTAAGGATGTTGAACATTTCTTTAGGTGCTTCTCAGCCATTCAGTATTCCTCAGTTGAGAATTTTTTGTTTAGTTCTGTACCCCATTTTTTAATAGGGTTTTTTTGGTTCTCTGAAGTCTAACTTCTTGGATTCTTTGTATATATTGGATATTCGCCCTCTACCAGATATAGGATTGGTAAAGATCTTTTCCCAATTTGTTGGTTGCCATTTTGTCCTATTGACAGTGTCTTTTGCCATACAGAAGCTTTGCAACTTTATGAGGTCCCATTTGTCAATTCTTGATCTTACAGCATAAGCTATTGGTGTTCTGTTCAGGAAATATTCACCTGTGCCTATGTGCTTGAGGCTCTTCCCCATTTTCTTTTCAATTAGTTTGAGTGTATCTGGTTTTATGTGGAGGTCCATGATCCACTTGGGCTTGAGCTTTGTACAAGAGATAGGAATGGATCGATTTGCATTCTTTTACATGCTAATGGCCAGTTGAGCCAGCATCATTTGTTGAAAATGCTCCTTTTTAGCTCCTTTGTCAAAGATCAAGTGACCATAGGTGTGTAGGCTCATTTCTGTGTCTTCACTGTACCAATACCATGCAGTTTTTATCACAATTGCCCTGTAATACAGCTTAAGGTCCAGGATGGTGATTCCACCAGAGGTTCCTTTATTGTTGAGAATAGTTTTGGCTAACCTGGGGTTTTTGTTATGCCAGATGATTTTGCAAATTGATCTTTCTAAGTCTAATTCAATTGAAGAATTGAGTTGGAATTTTGATGGGGATTATATTGAATCTGTAGATTGCCTTCAGCAAGATGGCCATTTTTACTATATTAATCCTGCCAATCCATGAACATGGGAGATCTTTCCA
Source organism: Mastomys coucha (assembly GCF_008632895.1). NCBI lineage: Eukaryota > Metazoa > Chordata > Mammalia > Rodentia > Muridae > Mastomys > Mastomys coucha. The sequence goes on from NW_022196915.1 coordinate 104,745,401, forward strand.
TCTTCTAAGATCTTCTTCAATTTCCTTCTTCAGAGATTTGAAGTTCTTGTCAAACAGATATTTTACTTGCTTAGTTAGAGTCACACCAAAGTATTTTATATTATTTGTGATTATTGTGAAGTATTGTTTCCCTAATTTCTTTCTCTGCCTGTTTATCCTTTGTGTAGAGGAAGGCCTCTGGTTTGCTTGAGTTAATTTTATATCCAGCTACTTTGCTGAAGTTGTTTATGAGCTTTAGGAGCTCTCTGGTGGAATTTTTGGGATCACTTAAGTATACTATCATCAGCAAATAGTGATAATTTGACTTCTTCCTTTCCAATTCACATCCCTTTGATCTCCTTTTGTTGTCTAATTGCTCTGGCTAGGACTTCAAGTACAATATTGAATAGGTAGGGAGAGAGTGGACAGCCTTGTCTAGTCCCTGATTTTAGTGGGATTGCTTCAAGTTTCTCTCCATTTAGTTTGGCTAAATGGTTGCTGTATAGTAGCCATGTTGGCTACTTGGTTTGCTGTATATTGCTTTTACTATGTTTAGGTATGGGCCTTGAATTCCTGATCTTTCCAAGACTTTTATCATGAAGGGATGTTGGATTTTGTCAAAAGCTTTCTCAGCGTCTAATGAGATGATCATATTTTTTTTCTTTGAGTTTGTTTATATAGTAAATTACATTGATGGATTTCCATATATTGAACCATCCCTGCATCAAATAGAGATGAAGAGTAGAGATGAAGCCTACTTGATCATGATGGATGAATCATTTTAATGTGTTCTTGGATTTGGTTTGCAAGAATTTTATTGAGTATTTTTGCATCAATATTCACAAGGAAAATTGGTCTGAAGTTTTCTTTCTTTATTAGGTCTTTGTGTGGTTTAGGTATAAGTATAATTGTGCCTTAATAGAACGAATTGGGTAGAGTACCTTCTGTTTCTATTTTGTGGAATAGTTTGAGGAGTATTGGTATTAGGTCTTCTTTGAAGGTCTGATAAAACTCTGCATTTGCCAGGTGGTGGTGGCGCAGGCCTTTAATCCTAGCACTTGGGAGGCAGAGGCAGGTAGATTGCTGAATTCAAGGCCAGCCTGGTCTACAGAGTGAGTTCCAGGAGAGCCAAGGCTACACAGAGAAACCCTGTCTCAAAAAAAAAAAAGAAAGAAAGAAAGAAAGAAAGAAAGAAAGAGAGAGAGAAGGAAAGAAGGAAAGAAAGAAAGAAAGAGAGAGAGAAGGAAAGAAGGAAAGAAAGAAAGAAAGAAAGAAAAACCTCTGCACTAAACCCATCTGGTCCTGGGTCTGTTTGGTTTTTTTGTTTTTTTGTTTTGTTTTGTTTTGATTTGTTTTGTTTTTGTTTTTGGTTGGGAAACTATTAATGACTGTTTCTATTTCATTAGCAGATATGGGACTGTTTAGATTGTTGATCTGATCTTGATTTAACTTTGGTATCTGTCTAGAAAATTGTGCATTTCATCCAGGTTTTCTCGTTTGTTTGAGTATAGGCTTTTGTAGTAGGCTCTCATGATTTTTTGGATTTCGTCTGTGTCTGTTGTTATGTCTCCCTTTTCATTTCTGATCTTGTTAATTAGAATAATGTCTCTGTGCCCTCTAGTTAGTCAGGCTAAGGGTTTATCTATTTTGTTGATTTTCTGAAAGAACCAGCTCCTGGTTTGGTTGATTCTTTGTATAGTTCTTTTTGTTTCTATTTGGTTGATTTCAGCCCCAAGTTTGATTATGTCCTGCCTTTGACTCCTCTTGGGTGAATTTGATTCTTTTTGTTCTAGAGATTTCAGATGTGCTGTCAAATTGCTGGTGTGTGCCCTCTCCAGTTTCTTTTTGGAGGCACTTAAATCTATGAGTTTTCCTCTTAGGACTGCTTTCATTGTGTCCCATAAGTTTGGGTATGTTGTGGCTTCATTTTTCATTTAAACTCTAGAAAGTCTTTAATTTTTTTTTCATTTCTTCTTTGACCAAGTTATCACTGAGTAGAGTGTTGTTAAGCTTCCATGTGTATGTGGGCATTCTATTGTTTATGTTGTTATTGAGGAACAACCTTAGTCCATGGTGATCTAATAGGATGCACGGAATTATTTCAATCTTCTTGTATCTGCTTAGGGCTGATTTGTGACCAATTATATGGTCAATTTTGGAGAAGGTACCATGAGGTGCTGAGAAAAAGGTATATCCTTTTGTTTCAGGATAAAAGGTTCTACAGATATCTGTTAAATCCATCTGCTTCATAACTTCTGTTAGTCTCACTGTACCTTTGTTTAGTTTCTGTTTCCATGATCTGTCCATTGCAGAGAATGGGATGTTGAAATCTCACACTATTATTTATTGTGTGTGGTGCAATGTGTGATTTGAGCTTTAGTAAGGTTTCTTTTATGAATGTAGGTGCCCTTGCATTTGGAGCATAAAGGTTCAGAATTGAGAGTTCATCTTAGTAGATCATACCTTTGATGAGTCTGAAGTATCCCTTTTTATCTTTTTTGACCACTTTAGAGTGAGAGCTGATTTTATTGGATATTAGAATGGCTATTCCAGCTTTTTTCGTGGGACCATTGGCTTGGAAAATTGTTTTCCAGCCTTTTATTCTGAGGTAGTGTCTGTCTTTGTCACTGAGGTGGATTTCCTTTATGCAACAAAATGTTGGGTCCTGTTTATGTACCCAATCTGATAGTCTATGTCTTTTTATTGGGGAATTGAGTCAATTGATATTAATATATATTAAGAAAAGGTAATTGTTGATTCCTGTTATTTTTGTTGTTAGAGTTGGAATTCCATTCATGTGGCTATCTTTTTTTAGTTTTGTTGGAAGATTACTTTTTTGCTTTTTCAGGGATGTAGTTCCCCTCCTTATGTTGGAGTTTTCCATTTATTACCCTTTGAAGGGCTGGATTTGTGGAAATATATTGTGTAAATTTGGTTTTGTCATGGAATACTTTGGTTTCTCCATCTATGGTGATTGAGAGTTTTGCTGGGTATAGTAGCCTGGGCTGGCATTTGTGTTCTCTTTTAGGGTCTTTATGACATCAACCCAGGATCTTCTGGCTTTCATAGTCTCTGGTGAGAAGACAGGTGTAATTCTGACAGGTCTACCTTTATATGTTACTTACCTTTTTCCCTTTATTATGCTTTTAATATTCTTTCTTTGTTTTGTGCATTTGGTGTTTTGACTATTATGTGGTGGGAGGAATTTCTTTCCTGGTCCAGTCTATTTGGAGCTCTATAGGCTTCTTGTATGTTCATGAGCATTTCTTTCTTTAGGTTAGGGAAGTTTTCTTCTATAATTTTGTTGAAGATATTTATTAGCCATTTAAGTTGGAGGTCTTCACTCTCTTCTATACCTATTATCCTTAAGTTTGTTCTTTTCATTGTGTCCTAGATTTCCTGGATGTTTTGGGTTAGGAACTTTTTGCATTTTGTGTTTTCTTTGACTGTTGTGTCAATGTTTTCTATGGGATATTCTCCCCCTAAGCTTTTCTATCTCTTGACCTCTGTTGGTGATGTTTGCTTCTATGATTCCTGACTTCTTTCCTAAGATTTCTATCTCCAGAGTTATCTCTCTTTGTGATTTCTTAACTGTTTCTATTTCCATTTTTAGGTCCTGGATGGTTTTGTTCAATTCCTTCACCTGTTTGTGCTTTCCTGAATTCTTTAAGGGATTTTTGTGTTTCCTTTTTAAGGGCTTCTACTTGTTTACTCATGTTCTCCTGTAATTCTTCAAGGGATTTTTGTGTTTCCTTTTTAAGGGATTGTACCTCTTTACCTGTATTCTCCTGTATTTCTTTAAGGGAGTTATTCATGTCCTTCTTAAATTCCTCTATCACCATCATGAGATATGATTTTCGATTCAAATCTTGCTTTTCTGGTGTTTTGGGATATCCAGGACTTGCTATGGAGGGGGTATTAGGTTCTAATGAAGCCAAGTAGTGTTGGTTTCTGTTGGTAAGATTCTTGCATTTGCCTTTTGCCATCTGTTGATATCTGGTGGTAGATGTTCTTGCTGTCTCTGGTTGTAGCTTGTTCCTCCTGTGGGTCTGTAAGCCTGTGTCAGAGCTGGGAGTTCAGCTCTCCTCTGATAAAACCCAGGCACAGATGGCTGTGGATCAGTTGTCCCTCCTGAGTCCTGGGGTCAGAGCACACCCTGGAGACATGCTCTCCGCTTACAGGGAAGGGGCAGAGAGGGCTGTGGATCTGCCCCCATCACTCCTAGGTGTAGATGGAAGTAGAGGGGATCCTGTCCCAGCTGCCTTGCCACTTGTGAGGCCTGTGTCAGAAGTAGTAAAATTTGATCCCCTTAAACCAGCAGCCAACACACCTAAGTCATCCAGGCTTCACTTTATCTAAGTCAATAGCTAAAAATGAAATCTTGGTTTGTTGGTACCCCTTATGTGAAAGAGATAGAAACTCTACCTTTGAAGGTTTCAGGCCTGCTCATATTCTTCCTTCTCACAGGACAATAGTAAGCAGATCTCAGCAGGACCTGAGATGCAGAAGACATTTCGTAGATGAACCACACTGTCGTTTCTTTTGAAGAATATGAAAATAAGGCAGCAGTTCTCAGGGTCACTGGGCACTTGGACTTACAAAAAAATAGACAACAGTTTAGACTCTGCTATGCAGAAGCACCATACAATGTGGAGATGCTTCTAAACAAACAAACAGATGCGTACAATGTCCATGCCGACTGCCGAAGATGTGATTTAATTGAGTGATAGGGCTTGAATCTCAGACTTTGGGCTTGAATTCATCAAGTTTAGGGGTTTCTTAATAATTGGAAAGAAACTGTAGTTGGAAGCTTTGACAGCTTTAGTCAAGAAAGGGAGTGGCATGTGGAAGAAGGTAGAGAGCTGTCTAACAGTGTGATCCAAGAGGGTGGTTACCCTGACTTTCTGTTGTCTGCCTGAATCATCACACTCTTACTTGTGCATAAGAATGGAGTGGACAGGCAGGCCTTTGGGAGGGCCTATTAGTCAGACAGCAATGCAATGAAGATTATTTGTTAACTCTCTACAAATAGAGGCATGTCTTTCATTGGTTGAGGATTGACTACAACTGACCAAACATCAAACTAGGCAAATCGATAGGCTCAGGACATCTGCAACCTCTCACAGACCTCGCAATTTTAAAATCCATTTATGAATTGGAGGCGATTGGCCCTCCAAGGGAAGACACTCAGAGAAAGATCCAGTTGGATGAGCCTTTTAATTATATTTATTGACCCTTTAGCTGGAAGTCACCCAGTTCCCAGGCGAAGATGTGCCAGGGAAGTTTTTGGCTCCTCTTTTAATGGAAGTAGAGAGCCGCAGGGCAAACCAGGGAGACCAGATGTTTGCGCGGCCATAAAGTATATGACTGCACTAACTCAGGGGCCACCTGATGGCAGCACTGTCCTGTTCAGTGTGGTCCTCTTTGGACTCCTTGGCTGAGCACTCAGTTGCTCTACTGGCAAGCTGTAGTTCCATGGAATTATCTTGCCTGAGATGAGAACAAAGGTGGCAAGAATAAACAATTTGGTTTACTGAGTTTGAAAGACAAGATTTCAATAAGGGACCAATAGAATGTGCAATAAGAAGGACATTTGAAAATGCTAATAAGCCTCAGAGAAATAGTGGTTTTAGAGCCCGCAAACAGCAATATCAAGAAAAACACCAACTGCGACCTATGGCATCATAGCATTTTAGCTGGGAGCCTATGACATCATAGCATATTAGCTGGTAACCTATGACATCATAACATATTAACTGGGAGCCTATGACATCATAGCATATTAGCTGGGAACCTATGGCATCATAGCATTTTAGCTGGGAGCCTATGACATCATAACACCTTATCTGGGATCCTACTTAGAAGGTGGTTGTGGAAAATAACTTAAGCAGCCTTCTAGAAAGTTGTGTTTCCACAGCTTCAATATTTTACTGTTATCTTTAAAGGGTAACTTATTATTACAGTGCACTATGTAAGCATTTACTGGGCATATTAACCCCAAGGAAGAGACCTAATTCTTTGAACTATGATGTCCTCATTCACTGTAAGATAAGAATTCTAACAACCACATTGTAAGATTAAGAAAGGATAAGAGATATGTATGTGTGTGTGTGTGTGTGAGAGAGAGAGAGAGAGAGAGAGAGAGAGAAAGAGAGAGAGAGTTGTTAGCTTGCTTGGGCTTCTATAAGAAATTATCATAGAAAGGCTTAAATAATACATATTACATATACTGATAAAGTATATATAGTAATATATTACATTTATGGCAGCTAGAAGGCCAACATGAAGGTACCAATAGATTTCGTTCTTTCTGAAGTACTTCTCCTTACTTTGTCAATAACCAGCTTCTCTTGGTGTCTTCATGGAGCCCTCTGTTCTTGCACAGTTTTTCTCTGATGTCTCTTGAGCATCCATTTGTTCCTCTGATAAGGACACACAAGACATAAGATTAATCCACAGATAATAGCTTCATACTAATTGACTCTGATTTTTAAGGTGCATCTAAAACACAATAACTTACTAATGTACTGAGAATTAAACCTCAAAAATGTGAATTTTTGAAGGATACAGTTGAGATTATAACACTGCGTGTCTATAAGTATGTGGTATGATTATATGCAGAAGTAGAAAAAAAATGTGTTGTAGTTCAGACCTATTGTTCATAGCAGATATCAGACAAGTCATAATTGTTCTACCTTTGAAGGGCATTCTTATGTTTGTTGTTGTCACACAATTTGATTTTCATATCAAATATCTAACAAAGTTATTATTTTAATAATTTGTATACAGGTGGGGAAAGGGTAGTGGCAGATAAATGTGTCATCACTATTAGATGACTGTATCAGTTAGAGGTAGGGTGTGCACCTCGTGTCTTCCAAGCCCAAGGTAGTAGCTCCTAGCTACCACTAGCTATTCCAAGAGTAACCATAGAATTGATTTTCTCATGAAGTTCATGGCTATACTGTTCCAAAGTATACTCCATTGAGTCTAAAGAGGCTGTTTAGGAACGCACTCAAGAATTAGAGTATCCTCCAATTGCAGGCGAATTCTATTTCATTCTGTGCTCATATCTAAGGATCAACAGTTTAAAATCTACACCATGGAAAATATAAGATATTTGTTTTTATTCTGGTAAATTCATTTTTGTTGATTTTTTTTCATTGTATTGTCTAGGACAGCAGCCTAGAGATAGCAACTCAGAGTCTCATCAGTAAATCTCTAGTTTACCTCCCTACCAATGCACCCTTCCTCTGCCCCATATTGGAATAATGAATAACATTTCTGAATCTCATCAAAGATCAAATAATACATTGTTAGCTCCATTCTCAAGAACTGGTTTCCTGCCACCATCTTGTGTCTCTCTGATATACCAATTTCTTCCTTCCTTCTATCATTTGCATGGTGCACAGGCACAGATGTTATTTTCTTTCTCTTAAGGAAACATCATGGCCATATCTCTTTTTATCATGTCTTAGCAAAATATAAAAAGTGTGTGTAGCTACTACCCCAGTTTCTCAGCCACATTTGTGCCTTAGCACGATAAATCATGTTTTCATCTCCTTCTTCACAAAGTCCTCATGGCCTGTGTCTGTTCCTGCATTATTGTCTCAGAAGCATGGCTCTCAACTTCAGTTCCATTAGCTTTTGCTCTTGGCTTCTGCATCAGCACGTCCAATTTCTTCTTTTTCTACCTTCATCCCAGGCCACTCCAGTTGTCCTTGTTTGATCCTTCTCCAAAAATCTCACTGATCCCAAATATGGAAGAAACCTCTGGGTCCCTGTTCCTAAAAGACCTGAAAGAATACTAATATTTTTTGCACTTAGTTATGGATCAGGTCTAAGGAAGTGGGTTCATAAGCACAGATGCTGTCCAATATACCATTTGCCTTTCAAGGTTTATTATCCTACTGCTTGAGTGATGTTTATTTTCTCACTTGATTTCCAATTTGAAAACAGCTATCAGACTTGCTTTCGTATGGTATATGTGTTTGTATTTTGCATATTACTATTAAGCTTTTGTTTCACGAGCATTCTCCTACATAGTTTAATCATTGTTCTTGTGATCTGGTCAGTAACTAAGACTGGTGAAAACACAGCTGGGCATCTAGGATAGCATTAACAAGAGAAAGCTATGGAGGGCGTCCAGCTCACTGGTCATGAGGTTATTATTGTTCAAAGAGTCTGACTGACTTGCCTGAGTCTTTGCTGTCTCACAGACAGGATCAGATCCCAGGCCTGGTGCTATTTCTGATTAGTCAACATATAGATTTACACGTAAATATCTCTGAAACAAACACGGCTTGGGATCTGAACATGGTTATCTCTTTTAAATTTGAAGAATGTCTTAGCTGCCAAAAGAGAACTCAAGTCAAGTGTACTCAATAATCATGAAACATATAATCTTATATGAGCAGAATGCCACATATTTATCATAGCCAGATCAGTAGCCTGGGAATGACACTAATGACTCAGGCTGTCTTTTAGATTCTTCAAAACTTGATTTCTCCTAGTTGAAGTAGTTTAAGATATACTTCAAAATATTTTTTTGAGAATGGACTCCTAACAAGAAAGTTATCAGGAAGTAAATGTTGAGAACACCCTCCTCGTCCCCAGTAGATGCTGTTTTATATCTCCTGGACAGACCTGGCTGTATCCTGACCCAACCTTGTGTGATTGCAGGAATGACCAATTATTAATACCTCAGATCTATTTGAGTTCTCAATTTGTGGGAAGAGTGGACACAGGGTTGTTAAAGAAGGAACTACTGCTATTGCAGAGACAATAGAGAGGCTCAGCCCCACCCTCACAAAGTCCAAAGCAATCATGCTACCCTAGGAGAGACTGTAGAGTGAGAACAACCTTTGGATTCATGTGTTCCACCGAGAAATTCCCTTCCTTTCTCACCAAAACTTATTTTGTGAGAAAAACTTTTCATCAGCTCTTCATACACACTTTTTTCTCTTTCCAGAAGTCATATTAACTATTATGCTGGCAAGAATATTAAATTAAACATTCTTCCTATGGAGGTAGGAATACTTAATTATCCATCATTCCATCTGTGACTGTTCTGAGTAGGATTTCCAGTTCTTCGCAGTGTGCTGGTATGCTGAGGGATTGAACATATTCCCAAACCATCCGGAGGCTCGTGCCATTTTACATTTTCTCCTTAGAAACAGGTTGTCTGAGCTGTGTAATCCCTGATGGTAACCAAGCAGCTGAACATCTTCCACCACTCCTCTTGTTAATGGCAGCAGCGCCTCATATGCTCTGCGCCGGGCTCACCTTGCTTTTTTTATAGAAAATTCACGCTTTCAAATATGCTCACCTTGCTCTTCTCGGTGCCCATAAAGCAGTCTCGTTTCCAAGAGGCGCCGCGATGCCTCACTGTGAAAGAGTTCACTCTGCTTCCCACTTGGTTACACAGAATATTAGACTGCGCCCAGCTCAAGTATCACACATAATCTCTCGTGCAATAGTAATGTGGAAATAGACCACAACTCTGCTCTCCTGACTTTGAATTGTTCTTTATGACAGGCACATCGAAATGACTTTAAAATCATGACTCCCCGTCTTTTCCCAACTTCTCTGGTGCTGGGGACATCAGTGCCGGCTTCTCCGTCCTGGGTTCATGCTGAACTGCAGTCGGTTGGGTCTTGTTTTTGCAGATGACACTCGTCTGCCTTTCTGGAATGCTCTAGGTGTTTACTCTTCACGGTTGTTACTTCCTGGAATGTAATAAAGCAGAGAAACCATAGCACTTCTCATCTTTGCGGAGTTGACCTAATTAGCCCATTAACTCATTGAAGCATATTTGTACCTGGAAGTTCTGGGCTTTGGGAGATACATTAATCCTTGAAGGCCACTGGAGCAACATTTGCAGCTAATGGGCTCATATCCCTAACTTACTACCAGGGAGGGACTGGAGGATTGTTAGGAAACAGGAGCCATCAATCCTCACTGTACCCAGAGGGCAGGGGACAATGACTTTGCACAAACCACTAAGAAAAAGTGTTTTGTTTTGTTTTTTTCCGTTTATTTTTTTCCTCTTTATAATGCGTGCGTGCATGTGTGTGTGTGTGTGTGTGTGTCCGTGCGGGGACACACACACACACACACACAAAGACTCGGAGTTAAAGGCAAAATTAGAACTCAGTTTTTTCTGGAAAAAAAGAACCAGACATATGTTCGAATTTGAAATCTTGCCACAATTAGGCTTTTATTAATAGTTTTGTGTGCAGTTTTGAAAGGATGTAGACAGGAAGTTCTGTGCTGGGGTCTGCACACAATGGCAGCATCTGGAATCTTGATGGTGGGGAAAATGCTGATTCTGGTGTTAGCCAGTAATATTGTTAAACAAGCACTTAGTAAATGAGATGGAGTATACTTCACTGGTTTCCACATTGAGGTAGAAAGGGATTCTCCTAAAGAGATGTTTCTGACATCATGGTGGGAGAGGAAGGGTGGGTGGTAAGGTAGGTGGGTTCCACTGTTGTAGGTCCTCTGAATGAAAGCTAGCATCCAAGGGCTTCCAAACCTGCAGGCTGGAGTGGTGGAGCCGCTGCTGCTGCTGCTGCTGCTGCTGCTGCTGCTGCTGCTGCTGCTGCTGCTGCATCCCTCCAGGGTTTTCCTCCGTGTTGTGCTGAGTAAGACTTGGAGTAACAAAGGCAAAGTGGGGGCGGTAGTCAGTGGGCGGAATCGTGCAACTGAGGTTATCAGAACATAGGGAACTAAACTCTGTAGAGAAAAGTGGGGTGCATGGAACCCCAGAGGTCCTCCTGAGGCTGTGTGCAGGGAGGAGGGAGGAGAGCAGTCTACACCTGAATACTTAGGGGCAGAGACAGGGGCTTACAAGACTGACTCCAGACTCATCCATTCTCTGTGAAGGAACAGCCCTGTGTCCTGCTGCTCCTCTTTACTAACCCCATGGATTACTCATGGCCACGACTGGGAATAAAGAGAACCTGACTTTGTCTTTCTTAATAACGATCTCAGACTCCTTCCTTCAGTGTGCTTGCTTGTGTTTCTGCGGTGTCCCAGTCTTTGCATAGCACTCCTGGGATCCCTTCTTCCGTCCCCTGTCTGTCTGAGCTCTCTCAGGGTCCCGCCTTCTGTGCAGTGTCAGAAGGGACATGCTCACTGCAACAGAAAGGGGAGCACAAACTGCGGTAGAGACCTTATGAGCCACTATGAGTGTTTTATGTGGAGGTTCACTGATGGGGCAACTTTGCTGGTGTTTTCTCAGTGTTGGGGTACAGAGAGGACTCCAACTCCGCCGTTTTAGGTAGACACTACTTGGCCTCTTCATAGCCCTTCTTCCCTCGTATAAACACAAGGGCAAGTGTGCACAGGCACGGACAGATTACCTTGTCTCACAAAGATCGGAAGCTACTATGCTAAAGCATAAATAAAATAAAATAGTATATATAATATATCATATATAAATTTATATATAAATATTATATGTAAAAATTAAATATAAATATATAATTTATAATATATAATATATATTATATATAAATGTATAATTTATAATATATAATTATATATAAATATTATATAAAATAAAATAATGTATATAATATA
>NW_022196915.1:104757519-104760665 GCF_008632895.1 Mastomys coucha
AAGAGGAGAATGAGGAGGAGGAAGAGGAGGAGGAGGAGGAGGAGGAGGAAGAGGAGGAGAATGAGGAGGAGGAGGAAGAGGAGGGCGGTGGTGATGGTGATGGTGATGATGTTGATAATGGCTATAATCACAGCACAATGGATCATACCCAGCTACAGCTCACTGTGTGCTAAAAACTCCTAAATCTTTTCATTGACATTCTGTATTTCATTCTCCTCCTTATTAAAAGAGACAGTGACTGTGATAGCCCATCTTTCATTCAACGCAAGGAAGACTTAATTATATGAAAAATATAATTACATTTTTCTACAGAAGCTAAATACAGACCTTGGTATTTCTTCCTGGGTCCCCAATAAGAGGTTAATGCACTGTAGGAACCAATTTCCATAAAAGTATGTTTACTGTGGAGCCAAGACAGCATCCACCAAATTATAAAGTTACTGTCTGACTTTATATCTGACTTTATATCTCTTTATATCAATTGAGATAACACTCAATTGAAACTAATTCTGAAGAAACTATACACTTGTATTCCAGGTATGCAGTGACTAATACTTAGCATATGATCTGCGATGTCTACATGCCTGGATGGTCCTAGCCTTTAAAAGAAAGTTGCAAAAAAATCTATTTCAGGGCCTCTATTAACTTTTTGTTTATCTTACAAATGTGTGGAATTATGGGTATTTCTGTAGGTCATTAACTATAAACGTATGGCTGGAAACGTGGATGATCACACCTTATAAACACGGGGGGTGGGGGGCAAACACATAAGAAAACCGGGCACTGTACATTTACCAGGAGAATCACCAATACAACCCTCACGAAACACTTTAAATGCTTTCTAAACCCCAGGACAATGGAGAGCTGAAGTTCAGTTAGATTTTATATTCATAAACTCAGAGAAAATTTTATGGAATAGTCACCAGATCTTAGAGACACATGGAGAAGTAAATAGGCCTGGTGCCTTCCATCCCAGAGCATATAATCCAGAGTTACACACCAGTATTTAAAAAGATGATTGGAATAAAGCACAGTAACACCCTGGAACGTAGATTTATGGACATGGAGGGTAACTGGGGACAGAGGAGAGAAAACTGTTCCCAGAAAATGGCATTTCAGACCACATTGGGAGGAAGACTGAGGTCCAGTCAGGCTACAGCCCTGTAATCTGCTTGGGGAAACATCAGAGCGCACGCTATAAAACATTTACGTAGGTCGATAGAAGACATCAGTATTTGTAAGTGTGTGTGCATTCAGCATGCAAGCTCTTAGTAACCAGTTTTATGGCGTGGTTTTAGGCACCCGGATGAGCTGACTGATGTTTGTGATTAACAATTATGAATCAGTTTGTTGTTGAAGGCTCAGTGGAGGGCTCATGTGAGACTCATATGTTCTCAGGCTTGGACAGATTCTTGCAGATCTACACATCCTCTAACCTGACTTCTGCTACATCTGGGTCTTCACTCAGGATGAGTGCCCTGAAGCTCATGGGCTTCCCCACTGGAGTAAACTCATTAAAAAAAGAGTTGAGAATTCTTTGTTTAGCTCTGTACCCCATTTTTAAATAGGGTTATTTGGTTCTCTGGAGTCTAGCTTCTTGAGTTCTTTGTCAGAGCTCTCAGGGACTCAACCACCAACCAAGTAGTACACATGGTGGGACTGACTGCTCTGGCAGCATGTGTATAGTAGAGGATTGCAAAGTCGGTCATCAATAGGAGGAGAGGCCCTTGGCTCTGTGAAGGTTCTGTGCCCCAGTGTAGGGGAATGCCAGGGCCAGTAAGTGGGAGAGGGTGGAGTGGCAAGTAGGGGGGATGGGGAGGCAACAGGGGTTTGTTCTTGTTTTTTGTTTTGTTTTTGTTTTTGTTTTTGTTTTGGAGGGGAAACTGGAAAGGAGAAATCATATGACATGTAAATAAAGAAAATATCTAATAAATTTTTTTTAAAAAAATTTTTAAAAAAGCAAGAGCAAGGCAAGGGGTTTGGGTCAGAAATACATGGCATGACATCTGTCTTGGTCAGCCATGAGTTCTAGGCTTAGAGACTCAGGTTCTCTATGTCTTTAATTTCAAGCTACTGGAAAGTGGAGCTGACAGACTTGATCACGGAAGAACAAAGAAGATGGCTCCTGAGGAGTGATGAGTAGTTTTCCAGGAAAGCGCTAGGAATGTACACTTTGGTTACCCTCCGTGGCACTTGGGTCCCCTCCAGAATGACTGTGGGTCACATATGGCCTCTGTGAACCCCTCTGCTGAAGTGTTAGTGTCTATGACCCCAAGATATGGCTTTCTTTGGAAACAAGGCTGAGGTGGGCAACTGGATAGGATGAAGGCAGATGGTCCAGGTGAGGTCCTGACACAGACTTGCACACAATGGGGACTGATGGTTGGAAGTGTGGAGCTATCCACTAAGAACACTGGAAACCATCTGAACTGGCATGTACCCTTCTCCACCACATGCTGATCTTGAGTCTGACCTGTGAACTGGGCGTGGCTGCTGTTTATTCCATTCAGCTGTGGTACCTTGTGGGGAGTACACATGGGAATCAACATCCCTTGTCCCCAATCCCAAGGTGTAATCTACGTTTCCATACCTCCTCTTCCACCTTAACTTGCTTCCTTGATTTCATTCTTTATCAAGTTCTCCAATCCCCTCATTTCCCTTTTCCTTGCCTATCTGTCCTAGCTATGTCTCTCTCACACCAAACATAAATATCCCTTTATTACCTAGGCTAGAGTTAGGATCTTTAGATTGGATAAAGATCACAGTTTTGTATTGCGTTTGATATGGGATGTTGCTTGCCCTGGCTTTGAACTCAGCGTCACTCTTCCCTAAGCTTCCCAAATATTTCCCACTTGTAGGCATAAGCTACCTCATATCCAGCTCTTTCGGTAATTTTGCATACATTTAATGTTATATTAGAATGTTGTATTCTACTTTTTTTAAAACCACATTTCCCTAACTGACAAGCAATGTCTTCCTCTGTAAGGTTATTTGACGTAGGGCCTTCTGAACATGGAAAGCATTAGCCGGTAGACATATGCCCTGAACATGGATAGCATTAGCCAGTAGACACGTGCCCTGAACATGGACAGCATTAGCCGGTAGACACGTGCCCTGAACATGGATAGCATTAGCCGGTAGACACG
>NW_022196915.1:104760716-104775190 GCF_008632895.1 Mastomys coucha
CATGGATAGCATTAGCCGGTAGACACGTGCCCTTCTGAACATGGACAGCATTAGCCGGTAGACACGTGTCCCGTGCTCACTCTTTGTTGGGCGCTGTGCATTGTGTTTGAAATGCATGTGAACTTCAGACAGGAGCTTCATAAACTGACATTGGCAAAGACTTCCAGGAGAATTCAACTGACTACTTGAGGATCCCAGCTCCACAGAGCCATGAGCACTTATATCGGTGGGATGAAGTGAAAGTGTGGTATTATGGATGTCACATTTTAGCTGTGATTTAAAAAGGTGATCAATGCCTAGATGTGCTATTAAATATCTATTATGGGTTCTTAACTGTGGTTGAATGACTGCCAAAAAGATATAATTCTGGGTCTCATGGGATATACGACATATATTCGTGAGAGAATAACTTAGAATATGTGTCAGTCTGACAGTGCCAAACAAATGGAACAGAAAATAAGAACAAAGAAAAAAAAAAGGAGACCACTGCCATCCAGCTGGGCTCTGCTGGAAAAAAAAAAAAAAGGATGATTCGAGCTCAGTATTTAATATTAAAAGGATTTGAAGAACAGAATGTTTGATGCTCATGAGTGCTTTTAACCATTTTTTCCCATTTGAGCCACAGAACTGCCTGGCCTGGCTTGTGGGGTAGACACGGAGGGTTGGGTGGGGTCATGTGACTACTTCTGATGAAAGTGACCTGAGTTTCCTCCAGGTCAAGGCATGTCACCACTAATGTGCATCCGGAGCCCTTCTTACCTCCAGATGTAGCAGCCAGCATTGGTTCAGAGGGCCATGGACTCTGCTAAGAGATGATGACCATATCGCTTGCATAAATGCAGCCTTGGTTGCATAAGATGCTGAGAGTCAGAGACAGGCTACGAAGTGCACAGGAACCAGCCTATCCCTATGGATACAGTGCTTATACGGCAGGGGAAAGGGAAAATATGGGCTCAGGAGTTTGGAAACCATCAATAGGTCACTTTTTGGAAAAGCATAATTTTGAAAGTAGGTTTTAAAAGACAAAAAAAAATGAAAACCAAGTTAACCTGCATTGCAGAGAACCTCACACTAGATTAAGAGCATCTTTGGGGAGCCTGCTGTTGTCTTGAAGGTAAGGCAGGTTTGAAAGTCAACGGTAAGACAATTTCTATGAAGGATTCAAAGGGAAGAAGGAAGGAGGCCAGGCCTGCAGCTGCAGTGTGACAGGGCAGGGACTGAGTGGGAAAGAGAAAGGGTTTCCCACGTTGCGGACAGGACTCTCCTTGAAGCCACAGGATAGAAAGAAGCAGCAAGACCCATGCTAGCTTCTAACTGAAAACACGTGAATTCACCCCTAACTGTGTGAGCTATTGCTCTTATAATTTACGCAGAGAAAAGGCTCTTGAGCTAGGAACTGAACATGCATCATGTGTGAGTTATGGCTCTGGTTAGGCCTGTAATAATGTATTTCTTTTTTAAAAGTGAAGTCTAGTAATAAAATCTTTATTGTAATCCAATGCTAACATGACTCTTCCTAACCAAGAATTATGCTTGGTATTTAAGCAGCCCTAGAAAAGATTCAGGCTAAGCATTCACAGAGGTAAGATTGGCAGGAAGTGCACCCTTATGGGTGAATATTTAGAATTTCTAAAAAATGTTATTTTTTATCCTGTCATAACATATGAATAAAAACTTCTAATTAAATATATAATACTTCTGTGTAAATATTATATATAAGTCATATAAGTAACAAGTGTATATTTAACTTGAAGCTTGTAGTTTTTACCAGTGGTCTGGCAAAGTCATTAGAAAACATAGAGGGAGATTGCTCAGCAGATAAGGGCACTTGCAGAAAAACTGGAGGATCTCGGTTTGATTCCTCCATCCCACATGGTGAAAGGAAAGAAACAATTCCCATAATGTGCCCTCTGACTCCCTGTAAGTATGCCATGGCAGCCATTTGTAAACACACGTACACACACACACACACACACACACATGTGAGCGCACATGCACTCATACACACACACATACACACACGTGCGCGCACATGCACTCACACACACACACATACACACACGTGCGCGCACATGCACTCACACACACACACACACACACACAAATGCGCGCGCGCACGCGCGCATGCACTCACACACTTGTACATGCAGAATGTAACAGAATTTCTACATAGAAGCTTCAGATCCAGCTCAGAGGGACCCTGACCCAGCATGTCTGGGAAAGCAGAAGCTCAGAATGCTTGATGCTAGCCGTGTGAGGTGTAAAGGGTTCACAGTCCAAGCCAAAAGGACACACTGCAGTCACTAAGCTCCATACCTGACCGCGAGCTCCAAGAGGCCACGGCAGTTTGAGTTAGGGTTCTGAACTTAACTGTGATTCCTCTGCACACAAAGCACAACTATAGAAGGCCTAAACACGCTTGCTTTGCAATGGGACCACTCGTTTTGTATCCCGGGTTCAGCATGCTGTCGTCTGCGAGAAGACTATAATAAGCCCTTGAGCTCCCAGAAAGACTAACACCTCGGACCTCCCTTCCCTCGGCTTCTGAGGCCTTCACAAAAATTCTAAGTGCCTAGAGCCAAGAAGTTAGAGTGAGATTTGGGGACCGTTATGACAATAGCACAGCTGGAATATAAGAATGTTGGTGTTAGGACTCCTAGTCAAGGAGAAAAATATGCCCAGTAAAATCCCACGTTCCATTTGATTAGGGCTGAAGTGGCTGAAATTAGGTACGAGTTGATTGAGAAACATGGTTTAGACCTGGATTCCACAGTGAGACACTCCTGTGTTACAGCATAAGGGGAGCCCTACATGGTGGCTTAATTTTAAGGTCTCTGTCTGTCCTTTCCTCCAAATGAAGGATCTATTTTTTCCCAGGCTCTGATCAGTATTAGAAATCCTTCCCCTCTCTCCTTCAATGTAAGGGGAAGAATATAGAAGTGAAAGGGAAAAAAACAGGTGACGTCATCCACTTACCCATAAACCAGCGCTGCACAGACGCCAACTTCTGGGCTTTGCCACTAAGGCTTCTGGGATGGTGACAGACTGTGCTTGAGCCTGTGTTGTCTCTGAGTTCTCACTGGAAACCCTTGGAGTTTGGTATTATTTTTATCACCGTTTAGACCCAAGAAAAGCAAACCTCCAAGAAGATTAAGTCATTTACTCCAGTAAGTGGTGTCAAAGCTTGGCTTCTGGCTAATGAGCAAATCTTAAAAACCATGTTTAAAATAGATTTCTAGTTAAGTTGATCGTAGAGGAGGCTTGAGTTGCCTGGAGTGCTGTGTGTTTGCTGCTGAGTGAGTGCCGGGGTGTGTGTTGAGGGGTGAGGACCCGTGGAGCCTAGGGCTCTGGAACTTTCCCTTTCATGTGTGTAAGTCAAAAATAAGAAATGAAGATTCAGATTTCCCAGTCATCTAATTATATACCTCTATACTGCAAACAACACACTCAACATTGAATAATAGAGGCTACCTAAGACTCAATTCTCTGAAGACCTCCCAATGGCATGAGGTCTGTTTAGGAGTCGTGACAAGGAGCCTGGGAGCGGGGACCCTCGATGGTGTGTGAATCTTTCCTTGTTAATCAAGTAAAAAGAAACATTTTTACTGGTATAAAAGTCAGCTGCAGAAGTGAAAAGCCATTTTTGCTTCTCACCTTAGGCCTGCGAAAGAAACATCCATTCAGCACCTTGTTAGTGAGGAAGAGATAAGACGCCTTCAGGCGCGCTGTCTTGGCAGAGGGGACCAAGAAGAAATGGCCCTGTGTCTTTTCTGCTTCTGACGTGATGTGGGCCCTATTCCTGAATCATCTATGAATCAGAATAGTAATTCTTTTTCACTCACTTGGCTGGAGTGTTTAAAAAAAAAAAGTCTTTGGGAAATGTTTAATAAATGCCTTGAGCTCTATGTAAATAGGAAAAAAGTGTAGTTATTTGTGAAAAGAATATCAAAGAAGAACTTAATATTATTCAACTTTTTCTATGTTGGGAAGCAAATGTACTCATTGCATAGTACCAAAAAAAAAAAAAATGGAATAATTTAATCGAATGGAACATTCAGTGGCTGTAACATAGTATTTAAGAATCTCCGCCATGGATTAAGGAATTAAAAACATATGAATAGGACAGTTCATTAAAAACAAATGAGAACATGATGCATACATAATAACCAGTGTACTTACCATTGTAATATATTTCTACTACATTGAAACCGTGTATTCAGTTGCTTGGGTTAATCCCCAGTACTCACTAATGGGAGAGGGTGGTGCACCTTCACTTGGGAGCTGGAGGCTGGAAGATTACAGTTTCAAGTCCATCCTGGCTACAAAGGTAGTTCAAAGCCAGCCTGGGATACATTAGATCATGCCTCAAAAGGAAACTAAGCCAACTCCAGCACCATTCCTTTAGACCATAAAGAGAAAGAAAAAAAAAGCCAGCAAGCAAAGAAACAAACAAAAAGAATGTGTCCAGAGCAGACAGGAGTCCTGGATAGAACTTCAGGGGAGTGCCTGTGTTCAAAGGACCACTTGGGTCTCCTGGGAGACCCTCTGAGAGAGCTACCTTAGCACCTGAGGATGCCTGCACATGCCCTTCCCAAAGTTGTTATGAAGCCAGGATTTCTAATTTGGGGGGCACTTTTGACCCTGATGTGAGGAATTCAGAGGCAACCTTTTCTTGACTCAGCTAGAGAATGCAGCCTCCTTTCTTTCTATGCTCCCTTCTTCCCCAACACATGGTGTTTACTCATCTAGGACAACTTCCTGACTTGTGGGAGCAGACATGCTAAGAGGATTTATGTCATAGATGTACACAGGAAGAGAACCGCAGTTATCACGAGGCATGTCTGTCTTCAGATCTCTGTTACTCTGCCTCCAGAAGTGTCCCCATGGCTAGGGTTTCCTGCCCTGTCTTCGACGGGATGCCTGGTTTATCATCCATCACCACTTGTCTCTTGCGGCTCTCCCTTCTTTTCTGTTTTCACTCTCAGATCCCACTTTCCAGCCTCAACTGCAGGTCTTCCAGAAAGCAACCCAGTTCTTGCTTTAGTATGGCCTCACCCTTTCGGTGTGAAGTGCAGATCTTCTTGTGAAAACCCACTGATTGATATAGATATTGTTGACTAGGAAATATTTCCCTGCACAGTCTGAAGATGCCTCTTTACGAATACCTCTCAGTGACAATTTCCTCCTTGCTAGGGCATGGAGACAATGGCAACCTGCACAGGAAGGCAGGTTGGTGTAACAACCATCAGCTTCCTCACCTGCCCTTTTGTTCTGTTCTCTAACATGGAGACATCTGTTGCTCCAGGTATTAGGGGGTCTCTGCACATAGTCATGTGTTCCAATAGTTATGGTGTCCTTCCTTCTTCTGGATATAAGTAATTATCTTTGTATTAAACATGGCAACAGAAACATATAACATGCATACACACATGTGCACACACACACACACTTGCTTCAGATATTAGGGGAATCTCTGTACACAGCCATGTGTTCCAATAATTATGATGTTCTTTCTACTTTTGGATATAAATAGTTATCTTTGTATTAAAAATGGCAACAAAAACATATAACATGCTCACATACACATGTACACACACACATACATTCACACACACACTTCTTGGGCTTCAATCTTGAACAGTAAGGACACATCTTTGATAACTGTCTTAGGGTTTTCTTTAAAGTTCTACACATCAGTGATTCTTACACACCAGAACCTGGATTAGGATTGTGTTTAGGATTGTGAGTTTTCCATCATTAAAGTTTCTGGAAGCTCAGGTCGTCACAGCCGACATCTTTCTGCCACTCTTCTCTGAGCCCGCCATCTTGGGGATCAGCTCTGCCTCCTTGCTATTTTCTTTACTGGTCTGGCAGAGGAATAATATTTAAAGCCCTTGCTTCTGAAACAGTTAGGTATCAAGATCAATTTTGTAATTTACTCCCAGAAAGATAGCAGCTTAAGGGCAGGTTGACCAACCCCACAGCTATCTTAGCATCTAACAAAAAGGAAGAAACCTCAAAATAGGAAGAAAATGTTAGAGGAATAGAAGTTCAGCTGGATATGCACTCTGAATCCAACTTTAGGACAGCTTGCCTTACAGAGTGTAATTGGACTGCCTTAAGGGTACTAAGGGACATCAATATAGCACTCTCTGTAACATAGCTCTTGCTCATTCACCCTCCCTGCCACTGGTGTCTCTGCAATGGGATATGGGCCAAACAACTAGTTTTTATTTTGTGAGTAAAAGCTGTATTTCTTTCTCCAACAATGGGCAATCCCTCAACTCCCCACATTGGAAAATGAGACAGTAAACTCCCCCTCAGTGTGGGAGTCAAGTAAGTGCGCTCAACTTATTTTATGCCCTCTGTCTGTTTGCCTTACCTTCAATCTGAATGGCTTTCAGGCTTTACATGGGGCCCTCAAGGTAGTCTAAATCTCTCAGTTCATTCATTGGCATGATTTTTAAAGAAAAAAAAAACAAACAAACAAATAAACAGCAACAATAATGTCACTGTGTGGTTACTTCCCAAGTATAAAGACTGGACTCGAGGGAATTGTACCAAGTCTTATGCCATGCAGAAGTCAAGCTTTTCCAGTGCCCAATGAGGACAACGTCCATGCTGCCATATTCTACTCGACCCTCGCTGTAACTTTCCCTTTTAGCTTTTCATTTTTCCTGGAGTTTCTGTTGTCTTTGTTTTTATCATTTGAAGAGATAGACTTTCTGCCTTTTTCATTATTGTTTAAAACACTTAGCCTATGGATTTTCATATCTGTTCATCCTCTCAGATATATTTTCTCTTAAAGATATGTAGGTCATCTTCACTCAGAGATATTCCTCCACATCATTGTTTAATTCAGGGGTCTTTCATCTTGCTATTGAATTAATTTGTTTTTTTTATTTTAAATATTTTTTTCTGTAGGGAGTATAGAAGTGATGAACTTTCAAAGCATATCTATTATTATTATTATTATTATTATTATTATTATTATGACTGTATACTTAGTTAATAATATGGCCATATATAGAATTCAAGGTCTAAAACTTTTTCCCTTGGATGTTTGGAGCTGTGACTAATTTCCAGGTTCTAGGAGTTTTAAGAGAAAATTATGAGCAATCTGATTTTTATTTCTTTTAATCTCTTTTCTGGACGATTTTCTATCTTCACTTTTTCCCTTTGGAGTTCTAAAATTTGCTTATACCTTTAAGTTCTTTAGATCTTTTCAGTGTGAACACATTGTTTCAGACTCAGAAAATAATTATTTTTTACATTTGTTATTTTTTCTCCTGTTGGTTTCATGTTTCCTTTTGTGGGAAATTTTCTTCAAAATGAATTTTGGCCTATAGACTCAATATCTTTGTCTCTTACATTAAATTCTTAACTTTCTATGTCTTCTTCCCTTTGTATCTGGTAGGTTATCTGGACCTTAATATTTATCTTATCTATTGATTATTTTCTAGGCCGATTGCACACATGTAGATGTGAATGCAAACCACTCTCTAAGAACACTTTTCTGTTCAACCCGCCCACTTACTCTTGTTTTAATAGATACAGTGATGTCTCGGGGCAGCTATCATATCCCCAAGTTCTCTTTACTGTATTAAATTACCTACTTCTTCCAGATAACTAGACTGCTTATTAATTTTCCCTAATATATGTAATAATTCTTGACAGACCTATTTATAGTCGCTGATAAACAGGTAGTTCATTCACGTGGACAGTCAAGGTGGATTACTTCGCTAATATATTTTTCCAATAAAGATTTCCCTTGTATTGGTTTTCCAAGGCTGCTGTAGCAAAAGCGCCATCAACCTAAACAGCAGGGCGTTATTCACTCAGTGCTCTAGAAGTTCAAAATTAAGATACTATAGAACGACTGATGCCTATGGGACGGACCACGAGGAAGGAAATCTGCTCAGAGCTCCCCTTGAGACCTCTGGCAGTCAGGCAGTCCTTGACATATAGACCTCTGAATTTCTCTGCATACTTATCTCTCATCTCCCCTGTAGGCATACCTGTCTTTACCCAAACTTTCCATTTTCCTAAGGAGACCTGTCTTTTTAGATTAGGGTCCACTCTAAAGCCTTCATTTAACCCCATTGCTTGCAGAACTACTATTTCCAACTAAGGCTCCATTCACAGACACTAGCTGGACATTAATATCCTTGGCGGAGGAGAGAGGTCACCCAGGCTAACCCACAACACCTCTCACTGGTTAGATCAATGGTGACTCAGTTTAATTTAGTTTAAGGTCAAGATGTATTTCAAAGAAATAAACTTGAACTTCAGTAGATATGCCTTTTTCAAAAGCAACACTGTGTGGTTCTATCTGCTGGGTATGAGCCTTTCTCGTTTTCCTTATCTGGCTCCCTCAGTCCTAACTGCCTTTCAGAAGGGCCAGTCTGTTTGCCAATATTCTCATCGGCCATAGGCTAGTTTAAATCCCCAAATCGTCACTGGATCTCTCTAACAAGAGAGGCCGCCACGAGAGAAGATTAAAATTGATACCTGAAAGAAAAAATATTCTGGGATAGATTGAGAGAGTACAGACTGACACACAATGGGATTAAGACAACAGGTTACCGTGAAAGGCCATCAGCTTCAGTCATTGTTGGCAAGTCCCTGACAGTATGTGAAGCACCTTCTCTGAGAAGACATGCTGGCCACCACAAGGAGCAGTCCTAAGATGTGAATCTCATACCTGAATGTAGTGAACCACTGACCTTCGAAAGTATTAGCTAAAAAACTCAATGCACGAGAGTAAGTTTATTTAAAACCCGACGTGTCTACCAAACAATACATGGCTTTGTGAGAAAGAGCTTGCTGTGCTGTGCGGAACACGCCTTGCGGACCTGGGAACAGCTCCTGTCTGCCCTCTTTCCATGATCAGGAGAAACTCGCTATTCTCCAGGTCCTTGAGAGCAAGCTACCTAGACAGAAATGTACTGGGTCCCAACGCCACGGAAGCTCCCTGTCCCTGAACGAATAGCACTGTTACCCAAGCTCAACTTTCTGTGGGACTCTTACGATTCTGTCTGAGAAGACGGCATTGCCGGAAAAGCCATTTAAGGTCACTCTGCTGAGTCTGTGCTGAGGAGACTTTAAATTAAAAGGCGTTGGGATATTTCTCAGGTTTTCCTTGTGTAGAGAGGATAGGTGCTGTTTCTTCTTCTGCTGAGGCTGCATCCAGTCTGTCTTATTCCCTACACCTCCGCCCAAGTCCAACGCCAGAGTCTTGAGGTCTGAGCAGGACTGAGCAGGACTGAGCAGGCGGTTAAGCTTGCTCGCTCCTTGCCTTGGGTTGGAAGCACTCTTCTGGTTCGGTCTGCAAACACCACGCACAGCATCAGGCTCTCAGCAGGAGCCAAATGCCTTCAGAACTAATGGCTTGCAAACTCCCAGCACCCCAGAGAGGGTCATTGCATTTTAACTGTGTGCCGCTCGCCCTCCATGGCTGTTCTGGGGTGCATCTTGTGGCAGAGGAGGGAGACAGACTTTGAAATCCATTGGAGGTCATCGCATTCCATCATGTGCACAGTACTTCAGATGCAGTTTTAACCTTTGATGAAATTTGCAGTGTTGGGATTTTTTATGCTAGATCAGATGCAGGAAATCACAGGTGCAACTAATTTTGATTTGACTTACAATCTCTGTGGGCCCCTTGAGTTTTGTATGAAATTCTCCCCTTAGCTTGAGTCTAGTGTCAGAAGTCTATAGCTTGTCTCTGTAATGGACATTAATAGGTAATATTGATCTGAGGAAATTAATTACTAGAAAACCAGCTCTCAGGGCTCATCTTGGTTTGGGAAGCTTCTAGAGCCCTCTTGTGGCTGAAATCTTCCTAAACAGGAAATGAGCACTAAGCTTCGAACTGTTTTGCTAATGGTGGTTACTTGGATGCTAGCTTTCTGGCTTTGATTTTTTTTTTTTTTTATCCCATTGAACATCACACGACACACATCATCTCTATAGAGATCCAGGGATGGTTGCAGGTGTCAGGTGTCAATGTTAAAAGGATTGCTGGGGCTGGAAAGATGGCTAAACCAGTAAGTGGCTGCAGAACACGAATGGGTATCTGAGTGGTGCATGTCTGTGATACTGGTGCTGAGGGAAAGGGTGGCAGGGAGAGACAGGCAGATCCCTGGAGCGCCTTTGGGCTCCTCTAGACAAATTGGTAAGCTAAGCTTCAGCAACAGACACTATGGAGAGGAAGTGAGGAGTGTACTCAGTGCTGGCCTATGGCCTACACACACAGAGACACACAGACACACACACAGAGAGACACACACAGACACACACACACACATACCAGACATACATATAGACATATACACAGAGATACACACACACACATACCAGATATACACAGAGACATACACACAGCACACATACAAACAATACACACACACACACACACACACACACACACACACATGAAATGATGAATTCCCCCCCCCCCCGATCATCATCATTTTCAAAAATCAGACTCACTTTAGGGATACTGCAAGTGGCCAGGGGTTCATCGGATATTTTTCTGCTCAAGAGGATACCCCTCAGCCAGGCAGTGGTGGTATACACCTTTAATCCCAGCACTTGGGAGGCAGAGGTAGGCGGATTTCTGAGTTCAAGGCCAGCCTGGTCTACAGAGTGAGTTCCAGGACAGCCAGGGCTACACAGAGAAACCCTGTCTCGAAAAACCAAAAAAAAAAAAAAGATACCATCCCTGTTTTTAATCCATTTATTTATTGATCACACAAATGTACAAGTTGCCTCTTTCAATCTCAAGCTACATTTATCTTGAAAAATCTTAAAGATTATTTTCTCAGATATTCATATCTTGGAGAACACAGGGCAGATGAATGTTCTCATTTGAGTGTGTTAAAAATCTTGAAGAAACAAATGTTGAAAGCTATCACCTCTCTGATGCATCAGACATGCCTGGAGAAAAATATTTGCAATTTAATGTCCTTTTACTTTGCACTCCATGTAAGGAAAGGAACACCCAGTGCAAAGGAACCAGGAGGAACTGCACTGCACACACACACACACACACACACACACACACACACATACATACGCACACATGCACACACACACTTGCACTCACACACATACACACACATGCACACACACACGCAGACACACACACACATACACACACACATGCACTCACATACACACATACACACACGCACACACACGTACACATGCACACATACACACACATACACACACACATGCACTCACATACACACATACACACACATGCACTCACACACACATACACACACATGCACACATACACACACACATACACACACACATACACACACATGCACTCACACACACATACACACACATGCACACACATGCACAGACACACACACACAGACACACACACACACACAAAGCTAAATATATTGCTTTAGATTTCTGTCATTGCTTTATTAATTAGACAAAATTACAGCGGTACTCCAGTGCCCACCACAGCTGAAAGGATCCCATTGAGTGTCCATGTGGCACGCTGGGCTTCTGGAAGGAACTCATGCTAATTATCGTGAGTAAGTGGATTTTGGAGAGAACCTGATTAGAGCTCCATATTACTTCTAGCATAATTTGGTTTCTCCTAGATTAGTTTGTGGAATGACACTGGCATTTAGTCACAAATGAATTACTCCCCTGCCTATGGTTCCTAGCACAGAGGCAAATATCAGATGGTGACTGAGGACCAAAGGAAAAGGGGGAAATGAGAAAACCCCATGACGGGACGTTCTGGGGTTTAAGGGGACATAGGAAAGCTAAAGGCCTTGCCTACTGCACTCGCCTTCTGTGCACAGGGCAATTGGCATAGACAGCAGGTCCTGCTCCCTGGAAGAACAGGCTGAGGGAGACTATGGGACAAGGTGGTGCTGGCCAGGGTGAGAGCTGAGCAGAGGTCGCATCCTCCTTAGGGAACTGAAGCCATTTCCAAGCTCTGCCACTGTCTTTGTCTAATTTTAAAAGGAGCGTTTTCAATGAGCAAGCATGGTGAAAAGGCTGCATTGCTTATGACTAGGAGTTTATCAGAAGGACTAAGGACTCATCTTGAGCAAACTGCCAATGGTTAAATGTTGCATCTTCTTAAGAACAATCAGGACACTGTCTTCAGTGTATCAAAAGTATTTAGATTCATGAGCTTATAATAATATAAAAGTTTTTAAAGTCAACAATAACACCAGAAAGCCCCAGTTGGAGGAGATAGGAAAATGGCCTGCTATTTGGAAACCAAGGAACAAAACAATTCAAGCATCCATCTTTACTATGTGAACTACGCCTCCAGGTAACAATGAGTTGATAAGGGGAAGTTCCTCTTCTCTACTACAATGAATCAAGGAGGAAATAACAGGACTGTGATGTCTCCTTGTCATTATCCACGTCTCCTTAAGAATGCAAGGATATCCCTTCAGAGGGATTTATCCACAGTCTGTCAAAGTTCCAAAAGGAGCACCCATACTCTGGCCTCCTTTTTTCATTTCCCTGTGTCTGTTTTCTCTCTTAGTTTTGATATGTATGTGTGTGTGTGTGTGTGTGTGTGTGTATACATATATGTGTGTGTATGTGTGGGTATACATATGTGTGTGTATACATATATTTGTGTGTGTGTATGTGTGCGTGTGTGTATGTAATACTAATCTTAAGTTTTTCTTTTGGGGCAAAGTGAAGGAGTGGGGTAGTCATAAATGACCTCAAGTGTCCTCGAGCTCAAACTGTGTCTGCTGTCTGTCCCACATCCATTACTCCCCAATGACCAGCAGAGCAGTTGTCATGAATTGCGTGATCACAAATATGTTTAAATAGACAGAGTAAGCCAGCATAGATGATGGAGGAAAGTTCTGTCACTTCTACTCCTTGATTTTCAATCTTAGGAAAATCCTTTCATTTCTCTGATCAGCTTCATCCTGTGTCCTGGACTAAGAGTGTGTCTTTGTCTCTCTCACATACTCACATCCTTAGGACAAAATTAAAGAGTAGATGAGCAAAGTGTTTTGAAAACTGAAAGTATTATGCAAATAAAAAAGCACTCTAGACTTAAGAATCATTATCGTAAGTTGTTCAATATTTACAATTCCCTGTGTTTGAGCAGCTTACGTGGCTCTGATACTCATGGAGGAAACCGAGTATAAGTCTGCATATGTTGATCTTTTAGGAACTAGGTATCCCTGGGCCTTTTGTGATTCTCTGTTTAGTTGATCATACGAAGGATTCATTTATAGTTTAGCTAGCCCAGGAAATAAGATGGAGGAGCAGGGGTGCCTCTGTTTACAACCACTTACCGAGGTCCCAGTGGAAAGCAGGTGGATCTGAGTGGGAGCCCAGATCTTTCTGTGTTTTCTTTTCACTGAATCTCAACGGAATTTTCCAACATTCACAAAAGGATGTGCCCACACCTTGTCCAAATGACGGGAATTTCATGTATCCTTTGAATTTTCCCTTCCCTAGTGAAGGACTTGCAATAGCCAAGTTAAGAATCCTGCCAGCAGTGTAAACTACTGTTCTGAATCTTTGCAGCGTTTTGAAGTAGGGTGGGAGGGGAGGCCAGGGGAGAGGAGACTTTATGTTAAATCCAAAAGAAAACCATGCCATTGCAGGGTCTTTGTGGTTCCCCGAAATCTCTCACACAGCCATTTCTAAGCAGGCCTTACTGTTGGGATATTACTGGAGCATCGGCCTCTGGATTCCTTGGTAAAATTAAAAGCTGACACTATTACAGCAATTTCCTGCATCCTCCAACATTCTTTCCTCTAGTGTAAGTCTGTGGGTCTGCTGAGCTGGGAAAATCACTCCGATGAATTCTGCAGAGCTCTAGGGATCGAGAGGACTCCCTGGTACCATGTGATGCTGAAGTCCTTCACCTTCTGGTCCTGGCACTGTGCTGCCTAGCTCAGGTCTTCTGTGACCTAGCTACAGGCAAAAACACACATCTTTCCTGAGATGCTTCTAGAACTCTGAGTTCCACAAAGCCTGGGCCACTGAGCTGTTCAGTCACAAGTGCAGCAGCCTCACCTCAGCAGCCACCTCAGCAGCCTCTGACAGGAGGAGGGAGGAGCTGTCAAAACCAGCCCACTTTCCTGAATCGCAAGGGAAAGTCTGGGAGGCCCAGCAAGGGTTTGAATGGCTGAATTAATCCCTAGATGAATACAGTAGCCACTCAAGAAAGGCTACCCAGGATTGCCGCTAGGATGGATTTTCATTTCACATGAACTTTACCCATTTCCAGTCAGCATCCCACCTAGTCAGTGTCTGGGGAATGTCCTCCAGAGTGCTGCTTTGGAGGACAAGAAGGGGGAAGGCTCTGGTGTGGATGGCTCTGTGATTCTGCTTGGCATGCTACAGTGATCACCCAGCCGTGGTGCAGAATATGTAAGAACAAAACAGAATATGTAAGGCAAAAATCTAGATAAAGATGATCGATCTCTCTCTCTCTCTCTCTC
>NW_022196915.1:104775200-104782991 GCF_008632895.1 Mastomys coucha
TCTGTCTCTGTCTCTGTTTTTCTTTCTTTTTCTTCTTCTTTTCAAAAAAACCTTGTGATGTTTTAGGGAAAATCTGCATCAAAGCTGTCAAATGTGGATCTAAATATTGGAACACGTGCCTGGCTCTTAAATACACTGATTCACTTCTTTTCCTTTCCAAATTGGCCAGCGCTAAAGAATCACAGACACCTCATCGCTCCCACCACCTGTAATTCTCATATTCCCTAAAAGCAGCGCCTGAGAAATTAGCTAAGAAGAGTGCTCGGCTGAACACTTCAGGCCTGATAACACAATCGGAGTGTACTATCTGCTGTTCGGCTTTGCCCGGCTGGGATTAGAGCTGCTAGGGAGACTGAATGGGGCCTTATCTCACTCCAGGGCGGCTCCAAGGCTCCAGGTGGATACCCGCATGCATAAACCACAGCTCTGCAGAACGCCTTGAGAAGTCCTCGTGCCCAAATCCCAGAGACGCAGGGCAAAGCAGGGCGCCTCTGAACCGAGCAATCACGGAAGTCTCTGAATAATGCATGAGAGCAGGACCCTCCTCCGCACATCTGAAACTATACTGAGAGGATCTGTGCTTGGCAAGATAGCAAAAACAAGCCCCTGGAACATGCATTCCCTGAAATTTATGCTTGCGGCAGCCGCTTGGGGTACAGTGAAAGCAAATGTGACAAGCACCAGAAAAAATCATGGCATTTTAGTGAGTCTGAGGCTCATAGGTTCACGTCAATATAAGAAACTGACGTGACAGGACTTAAAAATCCACCATACTGATAAATGCATCCCCTGACTCAAGGGAAGGAGGAGTTAGAGACTGAAATGACCTATGGTCCTGGGGCCTCATATTTCCTACTTTGGTTTGGTTAGTTTAGCATCCGTGGCTTCCCATAATTAAAGCTGCATCTCCAACAGCTCACTCTCTGAAGACCAACATGGAGCGGGTGGGGGATTCAAGTCTCTCTGATCCAGATGCCAGCTTCATTCAATATTGCAGCAACCCCGGAGAGTGGGACCCGAGCCCACGTGTCGAGTCTCTAATTTGATATCCCAGCTGCTCATTATGTGAAGAATAAATCTTTTGGGGGGAAAATGTTGCCATACCCACATGTGACGAAGCTCCACCTGACTGTCCTGGAATGTCCCTAGAAGGTTCATCTTCACAGTAGGGTATTGTCCAGGCGGAGGGGGCAGAGCCTGGTTCTCAGCTCCCTTTGGCTTCAGGTGGTTATGTACACTGGAACTCAAGAATATCAGCCTTGTGGATGACCCATCTCATCCTACCTTGAAGTCATGTACATTGTTGGTAACTTCAGACAGGTATTTTGACGATTTAATAGTATTACAGTGTAATGCCCTTAGCTGGGAAATTCTACTACTGTAATTCATTGTCACCATGGTATGTATGGCTTGGGATTCTCATCACATTATTGATAATAATAATCCTACTGCTTAGTTGTGCAGAGTGGAGAGATTTTTTCCCCATGTATTAACCATGCATCACTCAAATATAATGGTTTTATGGAAGAACATTGCACTCTACATAAGAATAGAAAATAAAACAGGCAACTCACCTTCTAGAAAGAAGTTGAAAAGAGGTTAAAGGAACTCAGTGTCTTAAGAAAGTGGAGAGGGGGTGAGGAGAGGGAGGGAGGGAGGGGGCGAAGAGAGGGAGGGAGAGAGGGGGCGAGGAGAGGGAGGGAGGAAGAGGGGGGAGAGAGAGGGAGGGAGGGAGGAGGTCGAGGAGAGGGAGGGAGGGAGAGAGGGAGACAGGGAAGGAGGGGGAGAGAGAGTGAGTAAGTGTATATGGAGGGACTGTGGCTTACACGAAGTAAGTAATCACATATTATCTTTCCCCATACTTTCTGTCTCACAGGTTCCATGTTGTTTATATATAACAATTATCTATTCAGCTTCTTACTGGGGAAAACAAATTAAAAAAAAAAAAAGAGTAAGAGCCACTCATCTGAATCTCATAGCTTTATGCTTTAAAGACAGGGTTGGCACATAGGAAAAGTGTGGGAGCTGAACTTCATCCTCTGAAGGGAGTTCTTTGGGCACCCCTGCACCCCTGCATCCCTGCAGCCCCTGCACACCTTACTTAGGAGGTTCAAGGGCTGAGACTGGAGATCTGTGAGTAAACCACAGGTGCCTTGGCCAAGGGGTCTGGTTGTTCGGTAAGGCTCAGTGAGGGAGGAGCCGATGGGGTGGCTATCCTGCAGGGCTGCTGTGTGAGACAAGAGACCATGATGTGTCTCCACTCTCTCAGACAGTGTTGACATCATGGAAGCCATCGCGCTGACAAACATCATTGCCATCTTCCTAATGTTTGTTATTGTGATACTTAACGATCATGCTTTCTAATTTCCCATTCACTAAGATCATTCTTACATTTCTTAACTCACTTTCAAGGCTTGCATAACGGACCCTTTCACCACCTTGTTAAAGGACAGGCTGATTGTCAGGCACTCACTGATGAACATATCCCTGGAAACACTATGAAGATCATGCTGTGCAGAGATCATGAAGAACAGGCATCACATCATACACATATGACACTGAAGAGAGAGGGGAAACTGATTCCAGTCTGAGTATGTTGAATGACTCCAGTACACAGCAGGGCAGAGGGCTAAGGGCCTCTTTTAGAAGACATGAGTCAACTCATGTTGAGAATGGACACTTTATCCATGCCTATCTCACAGTAACCTCCCAAGTCTGTCCCTTACTACAGCTCTGGGTGCTCAGGTGACACCGACTTTGAACAAACTTGATTACACAGAGAACACTCATATCAAAGTCTGTAGGGCAAGACAAGGAAGGAGAAATTTCTTATTTCCCATGTATCTTACACAGCCGAGGAATCAATAAAATAGTGGCTGATAAATTTTGTATATTTATTCCTTCCATTGGCCAATGGAGCATCCATGATCCATTTGGCCATGTGACTTAGGTTCTGTGGAAAGAAAGGCAAAGTCAGGTTCTCTCTTTCAGGTTATAATGAAGCCTGTGAGATTAGAAGGTTTTCACTGGCTGCTACAATTACAGGTAGTGTTCAGGAGGGCTCAAGCTTAGCTGGGGAGACAAGGTCAGACGTCCACAGCAAAGATGCTGAAGCAGAGCAGTTCCCACTTACATGGTTTTATGGAAGTATGATACTGTGACAATAGTTTTGTTGTCTGGTTTTATATAGTTTAAGCTAGATATGGGAGAAACATAATCATTAAAATTTGGGAGCCTAGTGTTCTGTAAATTCTTTCCCCTGCTTTCTTACTGAATTGTCAAGTCGTTGTCTTAGACAACAGTGAATGTTTTTCAGTCACCCCAGACAAAGCAATTCAAGTATCTTACACTCATTATACCCACACACCATCTTAACTCTGCTACCATCACAACATTGAATGGGAAATATTAAATAGAAGCTACAAGAAAAGAGGTGTCGCTAGCTGCTACCAAAGGCAGAGGAAATCAAGCCACCAAGTTGGGTTTCTTGAATCTGTCCTGAACCCCCTCCCCATCTCCATACCCTCAGGAGTTTTTCTCTGCTGGTCTCTTCCTGTGGTTTCAGAATGTCTCTCTGTGCCTCTACCTACTTTAACCAATATTTAATACTATTGCTAAACAGATCTTCCTAAGACAGTACTTTTGTGATTTTAACAGTTAGAAGAGTGACTCAGAGTCTGAAACATTTTGTTTTCAACATCATGGGCGAGTTTATAGTCTTTAATATACATGTTTTGTATATACTATATACAAAACAAACATTTACAAATCTACAACGTGATCCCCATGGCCTGGACAAGCTACTTTAGTGATTCTTCAAGGAAGAGAACATTCTTAAATATTTTCCACTCCTTACAACAATAACTTGTCAATTAATATAATTTTCTAACCCAGCACACCTAAGTCATCAAATCTGAGGGCATTTTGAAATCATCTTCTCCACATTTTTCAGAAATGTCTCTTATACACAGCAAATTGTTGATATGCATGTACCAAGTAAACCATTGACTATTTGAAAAAGAACAACTTATACAATAAACTTGTATGTGAAATGCTTTCTTAAAGCAGTTGGAGGAAAATAATTATTTTAATAATAATTAAAATAAACCAAATTGTTACTAATTAGCTGTTGTATAAGAAATAGTCAACATTTTGCCTCTTGTCTATGTTGACTGTCCTCTGTCTCAACCAACAAAATCAAATCTACATCATTCTACTCTCTGTGCACATTTTTGCCTTTAAAAATAATGGAAACATGTTTTATGTGACAGGGGAAAAAGCATAGTTATTAAAGGTATCATTGGCCTTAGTTACCCAAGTGCATGCATTCCATCCAATCCTCAATTTCTTTGGTCCAGGAATCAATTATTGAGCATCTCCAATGAGCTGGGCACTGTCTTCAGCTGCTGTGAGACCTAAGGTACAATGAGAGTTATTCAGAAAGGCAGTTAAAGTCTTAGAGATATCCAAGGCTTATTTTTTCATGAAACTGATCTATGTAGTGCAAAGAAACAATATAGGCAGTAAGGTCAAGGGAAAGAGGTATGAGTCTCCACTTAAGCCAGCAGAGATGAGCACAGGAAAGAGTGAACAGCTTTGATGTGAAAGAAGAAAGCAATTCCCCTGTGTTGTATTTAGAATACTTTAATATGAGAACATTGAAAAATGTGTCTTCTGTTGCCTTGGAACCTCAATAAACCATGCTGTACCATATGCTTGTGATCAAGTAAAATAATTACTGAACTGACAACAGCATCCATTTCCCGATTTTTCTGTGCACACATGAATTTGTCGTTATTGTCCTGAGGCTACACGTCTGGCAATTCTAAAGAGTTCACTCCAAGCTTTCTTAAGTGAATTCACCCAAGTTCTGTTGAAGTGGATGGCAAATAGAAGCTCTGTGGAAAGGATGCTCCCAACAAGACAGAGTTACATTTCTTAAGAATTGTTCTGCTTCCAGGAGATTGGCAGATCTGCCCTTCAATTGGTATTTAGAACTTCTCTCACTTTATCAAAATAACTGGGCACCTAAAGTCTCCATGAGAACAATATCTCTAATTCCAGAGACTCCCCAGTACCTAGCCACAGTCCCTATGTGAGGGAGGGAAACCTCAGATAATGTTTGGTGGGTTATATATGAATGTCTGGTTAGATGAAAGAAGGAAAATGGATTAGTAAGTTATCAGCAAATAAGGACAGAGGAAGGGGAGGAGAGAAGGGAAGGGAGGGAGAGAGAGGGAGGGAGGGAGAACTAGAAAGAGGGGGGCGTTGAGATGTTGCAGGAGAGTATTCAGTTTAGGTGTAGGCAATGGAGTTAAAGGAACAGAAGTCATGGAGAGGCCTTTGTATCATGGCCACCTTTGTATCATGGCCGCCTTTGTATCATGGCCGCCTTTGTATCATGGCCGCCTTCACAGACCTAGACTGTCCTTCTTCTTTACACCTGTCATGTTCTATTCCTCTATTAAACAAGTAGGCTTAAAAACTAAAATTTCACATCTCAAGAAAATGGAGACTTTTATTGGGGCCTGAATTGACAATTATGGGAGCCAAAGAAAGCGAGTTTCCATTGTTCAGATGCAGGGGGATGCCCTAGAGTTTCCATTGTTCAGACACAGGGGGATGCCCTAGATTTCTTTCAGTACATCAGAGTGCCTGAGACAAAAATCTTTCAAAGGAGGAAGGTTGATTCTGGCTCTGCTTCCGAGGACTCAGCCACTGTTGGTCACACTGCTCATTTTCACCCTGTGGTAAGGTCGGATGTGGTGGTGAGAGCATGGGTAGAACACTATTACTCAAATACAATGGGTAGGAAGGAACAGAGAAATGGGAAGGGACCCAGCTTCCCACACAGCCATCCCAGGACACACCCATCCCAGGACACACCCATCCCAGGACACACCCATCCCAGGACACACACATCCCAGGACACACCCATCCCAGGACACACACATCCCAGGACACACACATCCCAGGACAAACCCACCCCAGGACACACACATCCCAGGACACACCCACCCCAGGACACACACATCCCAGGACACACCCATCCCAGGACACACCCATCCCAGGACACATCCATCCCAGGACACACCCATCCCAGGACACACCCATCCCAGGACACACCCATCCCAGGACACACCCATCCCACAACACATTGCCAGGAGTTAGCTTTCTCTCACTATGAACAAGCTCTACCATCTTCTAGAGATACTGTGATGAGAATGGGGCTGTGGCCACATGGGAGTCAGGAGAAGAAAAACATTCCAGATCAAAACTATGACAGGAAGCGACAACTCCTATAGAGCTTTGTTCTGTTAAAGTCAGACATGTGTGGCCCAGACACAGACATCATCTCACAATTTACTAAACTTTGAATGTGACAAAGAAGCAAATCATAGAAAAGAAAATTTACAGATCATAAAAAAATAATTTTCATTTACATTTTTTTCATTAGTTGGATGTCCTTCAATCCTATTATTTTACTTTTACTTTTACAGTTTTTCTGATTTGTGTTTTGGCTGCTGTCTTAGTCAGGATTTCTATTCCTGCACAAACATCATGACCAAGAAG
Organism: Mastomys coucha; assembly: GCF_008632895.1. NCBI lineage: Eukaryota > Metazoa > Chordata > Mammalia > Rodentia > Muridae > Mastomys > Mastomys coucha. The sequence goes on from NW_022196915.1 coordinate 104,781,774, forward strand.
CAAGTTGGGGAGGAAAGGGTTTATTCAGCTTACACTTCCACATTGCTGTTCATCTTCCCCAAGGAAGTCAGGACTGGAACTCAAGCAGGTCAGGAAGCAGGAGCTGATGCAGAGGCCATGGAGAGATGTTCCTTACTGGCTTGCTTCCCCTGGCTTGCTCAGCCTGCTCTCTTATAGAACCCAAGACTTCCAGCCCAGGGATGGCACCACCCACAATGCCCCCCGACCTTTGATCACTAATTGAGAACATGCCATAAAGCTGGATCTCATGGAGGCATTTCCTCAAGGGAGGCTCCTTTCTCTGTGATAACTCCAGCTTGTGTCAAGTTGACACACAAAACCAGCCAGTATAGCTGCATTACAGAACAAAACAGATGAAATATACATGTGAAAATCTGACTAAACTAGTTCTCAAATTCTATTAGCCTCCAATCCGGCATCCAAAGTTGCCAGTTAGAACAACTTGGAACACATCAGAGCAAATGTTCTAGTTTATTTTATTGTACCTTAAAATTTAATTTTTTTTAAGTTTTATTGCATTATAATGAGAAAAGTTACATGATTTCAATTTATCTGAATTTGTTAACATTTAAAAACATATTTTAAGTAAATAGAATTAAATCACATTATTGTTTTTCTTTTGTACCCCAACTTCTCCCAGAGATCCCCCCTTCAATACCTACAGTATCTCTTCTTGTCATATTCTTTAAAATTTATAAAATATTATAACAATAAAAATGAGTATTATAAAAGTTGTTTGATATAAAACAGCAATCAATTTAACAGTCTTATGTAGATGCTTGTCTACAATACTGAAAATACATAACATTTTTCTCAATATAAATTTTAAGTAACTCCAAACATATTAACTGTATATCTCAAAATAACACATCACTATTAACATTTTCTTAAATGAACATAAATATATAAAGTGTTTTTGTTTGTTTGTTTGTTTTATATTTAGTAGAGCTTAAAATCTTGGCTCTTACTGTGGTAACTTGATACAGGAGTTACAAACATCAAGCAAAGCATTCAGTCTCACTCTTTGTTGTTCTCTGACAAGCCCCCTCCCAATTTAATTGTCTACATTTCTTTTGGGTACATAAATACTTTTAAAATATGTAAGCTGTTCTGAAAACTATAGTATAATATAAAAACATGAAATAAACAATACTACTAACAGAGAGGCTGAGATAGGAGAAGCAAGATTTCAAGACC
>NW_022196915.1:104783893-104795122 GCF_008632895.1 Mastomys coucha
TTTCCTAGGTTTTCTATCTCCAGGGTTGTCTCTCTTTCTGATTTCTTTATTGTTTCTATTTCAATTTTAATATTCTGGATGGTTTGGCTCATTTCCTTCACCTGTTTGTGTTTTCCTGTAGTTCTTTAAGGGATTTTTGTGTTTCCTCTTGAAGGGCTTCTAGCTGTTTACCCTTGTTCTCCTGTATTTCTTTGAGGGTGCTATTTATGTCTTAAAGTCCTGTATCATCATCATGAGAAGTGATTTTATATCTGAATCTTGCTTTTATGTTGTGATGGTGCGTCCAGGACTTGCAATGGTGGGAGTATTGGGTTCTGATGATGCCAAGTAAATTTGGTTTGTGTTGCTTATATTCTTATGCTTACCCTGCATCATCTGGTTATCTCTATTGCTACCTGCCCTTGCTAAATCTGACTGGAGCCTGTCCTTCATATGATCCTGATTGTGTCAGAACTCCTCAGAGTCAAGCTGTCTCTGTGATCCTGGGATTCTGGGATCTTGTGACCCTGGCCTTGTTAGAGCACCCAGGAATGGAGCTTCCTCTGGGTGGAAGTTTTGGGAATGACTGCAAAGTTTGTGCCCAAGGTCTGCTCAGGGTACTAGCTGGCCAGAAGCAACCCAAGCCATTGAGCTGGCAGAGTTTCTGTGTGCCTGGTCCCGCTGGTCCCACTTACTCCCATTGTTGGTACAGATGTTATTTCCTCCTCACCATTGATCCTGGGTGTTAGAGCGCCTGGAGTGGAGCTTCCTCTGGGTGTTGTGGGACAGGAAGGAACCTGAATCACTGGGCTGGCAGAGTTTGTGTGCCTGGTCCTGCTGGTCCCAGTTACTCCCGATGTTGGGACAGATGTTGTGTCCTCCTCACTTCTGATCCTGGGCATGTTAGAGCACCTGGAGTGGAGCTTCCTCTGGGTGTTTTGGGAATGACTGCAGAGTTTGTGCCCAAGGTCTGCTCAGGGCACTGGCTGGCCAGAAGCAACCTGAGCCATTGGGCTAGCAGAGTTCCTGTGTGCCTGGTCCTGCTGGCCCCACTTACTCCTGTTGTTGGGACGGATGTTATGTCCTCCTCACCACTCCTAGGCATGTTAGAGCTCCTGGGAGTGGAGCTTCCTCTGGGTGTTGTGGGACAGGAAGGAACCTGGGCCACTGGGCTGGCAGAGTTCCTGTGTGCCTAGTCCTGCTGGTCCCACTTACTCCTGGTGTTGGGACAGATGTTGTGTCCTCCTCACCTCTGATCCTGGGCATGTTAGAGCACCTGGGGGTGGAGCTTCCTCTGGATGTTGTAGGACTGGAAGGCTAATTTTTATTATTATAATATAATCACACAACTCCCCCCTTCCCTTCCCTCCTCAAGCTCTGCTATAGATTTACCTTGTTCTTTTCCAAATTCATGGCTCCTTTTCTTTAATCATTGGCACATGTTTGTGTATGTGTGTGTGTGTGTTGCTATAGAATACAATCAGCTCAGTCCATATAACATCACTTATCTTTTTGTTTACAGCCTTACTATTTAGTATTGAATGATCAGTTGGCATGTTCTTTCCTAGGAAAGCTCTCAGCATTCCTTAGATCTTGTGGGCATTCAGCATTCAAGTTGACATGTCTATCGATGTCTTCCCTGTTCAGATCATGCTTAGGCATCCATGTTAGTGAAACCCCATGAGTGTAACTTTTCTAACACCTGTAGAACAGACACAGTCTCTCAGCAAATTTTATGTTCCTCTGGTTCTTGTCATCTTTCTGCCTCCTCTCCCCAGTGGTCCCTGAGGCATAGGTGCAGGAGTTGTGTTGTAAGTTTGTAAATTTATGTCTTGGTGTCAGATTTAATTTTATTTACAAGTTGACCCCTTTGTCTAGGAAATGTCAAAAATGTCTGAGACCTCATATAAACATTATTAAATGCAATATAAAGTTAGATAGTTTAGTTTGAATATAAGGTCATTTTTAAATTTCCTTTAAGATCATGTATCCACTTAATGTCTGATAAAAGTTACTAAGAATTCTATGTTTAGTATTCACAAGTGAGACCAAAACATTTCCTTTGTAATTCCTCAGATTAACTTGGGCCTAGATATCACTAACTTTGAAATTCTGACCTCCACCCCACACCCCCCCAACTCTGTTATTTCTGAACATTGGCTAATATAAACTTTGAAACATTTAACAGAACATAAAACAGAATCTTATTGTCACTGGAGCTTGCTATTGTTGAGATGCTTTTGTATGCCTTCTTGTTGGTTTATCCAACAGGAAAGTAATAATATTCCATTTGTGCTCTACTTTGGCTCAGTTGCACACCTCTAAGTTCTCCTGCCCCGGTGTGTTTGGCAAACATAACCCCTGAGTTACATCCTAATCATTACTACATTCATAATAGTTACAATAAAATTATTTTCAGAATAAACATCATTCTCTGCTGTGGAAGTGAAAGGTCAAGCAGTCCCATATTAGGCACAAAGTGAGGTCATCTAACCTCAGCTTCAGTGGAAAACCCACTCTGGGCCCCACCTGGTCAACAATGGCTCCCCATGAGCCCTGATGCTCAGCTGGAGTCAATGAAACCTACCCTGGGCTGAACTTGAAAAGCCATGGAAACGTAGAAGAAACGTCGTGCATTTCTTGATTCCTTTCTGACACTTTAGGACACATTCTTTCACTGGAGCATCAACTCTACTTCACGTGAAATGACAAAGTTATGAAAAATGGTAACAGGCAATGCCAGGTGCAGGCTGCAGAGCCTGTGGTAGATTCAAGAAATTTTCCTTCTGGAGTTAAAGGTTCTCCTTCCTAGTGTTGGTTAAGATTCTAAAGTTGCTTTAGCACATTTCAAATCATTTGTTTTTCCTACTGGTAAGGATCTGCATTGAAAATGGCAGACAGGGGCTGTCCGGTCTTCCAACGCATGATTCTGCCGCGATGCCCAAATCCAAGTGAGACAAGAAAGTTTCCGTAACAAAAACTGCCAAGAACGACTTGAAACTGAAGCAGAACCTGATAGAAGAACTTCGGGAGTGTGTGGACACTTACAAGTACCTCTTCATCTTCTCTGTGGCCAACATGAGGAACAGCAAGCTGAGGGCCATCCGGAATGCCTGGAAGCTCAGCCGGATGTTCTTTGGCAAACACGAGGTGATGATGGTGGTCTTGGGTCGAAGCCCATATGATAAATACAAAGACAACCTCATCGAGTCAGCAAAATGTTGAGAGGGGGAAGTAGGGCTCCTTTTTTACCAACCACACGAAGGAGGAGGTGAGTGAGTGGTTCACAAAGTATTCAGAAATGGATTTTGCTTGAGCAGGGAACAAAGCAACTTTAACTGCAATCCTGGATCCAGGGCCCCTAAAACAGTCCCTTCATTCCATGGAGCCACAGCTGAGGCAGCTGGGGCTGCCCACCACCCTCAAGAAAGGTGTGGTGACCCTGCTGTCTGTCAAAGAGCATGACGTACTAACCCCAGAGCAAGCCCGTGTCCTGAAGCTGTTTGGGTATGAGATGGCTAAATTCAAAGTGACCATCAAGTACATACAGGAGACCCAATCGGGAAGATTCCAGCAGATGGACGACAACCTTCCCGAGAGTGCACCTATGTCTGAAGGAGAGTCTGAGGAGGAGGATGACAGCTGACTCTGAGAGCCTGGACTAAGGCCTTCCAGCAAGTTCTTCATCTCCGCTGGACCGCCCAGGACTGCTCTCACCCCTCGGGAAGGAACAGCTATTTATTTTGCTATGGATAAAGATTAGGGAGGGTGCTAGGGAGTGGCTTTGTTTCTATAAAGAATAAAGTTGTGTCCGCAGATTGTAGACACGCTCCTGTAGACAACAGGAGACTGTTTAGTAAGAAGGCCTACAGCTTTGCACTCCCGGAGTTGGATTCCTCTCTGACCGCTTGAAGTGGGTTTACTCCTCAGCAAAGTTAATTCTCTGACAGCTTCATCACTTAGTACACAACATGCACACAGAGACTGACATGCACGCAAACCAGGGCTAAGACTGACATGCCGTGGGGCTGGTGAGATGGCTCAGTGGGTACGGTTCTTCCAAAGGTCCTGAGTTCAAATCCCAGCAACCACATGGTGGCTCAAAACCATCTGTGTGTGTGTCTGAAAACAGCTACAGTGTACTTATGTATAATAATAAATAAATATTAAAAAATAAATTTAAAAAAGCAGACAAAGGTAGAGTTTAAAAGAAAATATCAATTATTTCTAAAAATCAGAATAAAAATAACTCATCTTCACACTATTTGTTTTTGTTGTTATAGCTGAGTATGTAAAGAGTTTCTAACTAGTTTATCTCTGCCAAGTAGAGCGAATTCTAAGTTGAATGTTCCTTCTAGGAGCTTTCTTTCTTGTTGTGATATGATGACAAAGGAAGAGTTCTCATGAAGTAAGGCAGATCTGATTACATTCAAGTTCTGTAACTTACTACCAGTGTCATCTTTGAAGATCTCTTCTCTTCTCAAATATTTAGTTTATTCAGTACTAAATAAATACTAAAAGAACTAGTGTATACTCAAGTCTGTCTGTCTATCTATCACCTATCTATCATCTATCATCTACCTATATTTATCATCATCTACTTATTTATCTATCTATCTATCATCTATCTATCTATCTATCTATCTATCTATCTATCCTGTGTGTATCCATGTCAAAATATCTGTTTGCTTTATTTTCAAGCTTCTACAAAGAGCACATACTAAGACAGATCAAACTCATGTGACTCTTATCTGGGTGCCAAGCCAAGGGTAGACACACTGTACAATTCTCCTTCCCTTTAAGGATGGTCATTTTCTGATCACTTGAAAGCAGACAAGGCATTTTGCAGTGTTAGTCTATGAAAAAAAAAAAAAAAAAGATAGCATCCAGTCATTTAAGTATTTTATTTAAATAAACACATTTATCATTGCAATGTAATTCAAAATTGAAAAAACTTTGCCCCAATCTTGAAAAATACTTTGCCTAAGTAGTACAGGAGAGCATGGTATTTCTGTAAATTGGACATCAGCCTCATGTATTTTATCCTTTCTTCAGACGAGTACTCACCAAGCACAAAGCTAGGCTTTGTTGCTTAAAAAATCCTAGTTTCTTGTTTTCCATAGGTTTGACTTGCTGTGAGGTTTCTTTCCATCATCATCTTCGTTGACACTGGGCTCTTATAAACATAAAGTATGGCTTAGTTTTTGTCTTCTCTCTTCAAAATTTTACAAGCCGTGATAACATTCCCCTACCAAAGGCAATTTGTTTGGAGTTTGTGACAGTGCATCTTACCATGTCCTGGAGTTTTGCCTGATGTTTAGGCCTCCACTGCAGCCACAGTGGAGAATAGTGCTGTGACAACACAGGGAGGCAGAGACATGTCCTAATTTTTTTTTTTTTTTTTTTTTTTTTTTTAGTTTTACAAACATTCAGCCTTTATTTGAAATAAGGCTGGACCTTGCCATTTATGTGTAAATAAATATAAATATCTATAGCTGCTTGATAGCAGAGTTTGACAAAACATGCATAATGCAGAGCAGCTAAGATGCTATCAACAGATTAGATACTGTCTAAATATCTACCCATCATTTTCACCTGTCATTTATTTATATATCATCTATATCTATATAACTATAATCTATTCATCTATTTATCTATTATATATCTATCACATCTAGTTTCCTGTTATGTAACTATCATCTTCTAATAATCTATCTGTTTCACCTATGTATCCATTATGCATCTATCTCCTGTCTTGTATCTATCACATCAATCTACCTATCTACCTAACTACCACATCTGTCTGTCTATCTATCTATCTCTATCTATCTATCTATCTATCTATCTATCTATCTATTTATCTATCTATCTACTGAACTATCCATCATGTATCTATCTACCTACCTATCTCTAGGTATGTATGTATGTATGTATGCATCTATCTATCTATCTATCTATCTATCTATCTATCTATCTATCATCTGTGTGTATGCATATCTATGTTAAAATATCTGCTTACTTTACTCCAAGCTTCTTCAAAGAACACACGCTAAGACCAATGAAGCTCTTGTGACTGTGTCTCCTCCTCTGGGTTCCAAGCAGAGGGCAGAAACACTGCCCAATTCTCCTTTGATTCAGGGCATAGCAGGCCACTTTCTGACTGCTTAGAAGCATGCAAAGCATTGTACTGAGGCTGCCTGAGGTTCTCCCAGAGCATTATGGAAGCCACACCCATGTCTCCAGAGCAACTCTGATTTAATATGGTTGGCCCTTCATTCCTAGAGCATTCCTGTAGCTGTGAGGCAGGACTGGGCTGAGACTGGCTTAGGATCAAACTGGCTTCTGTAGAAAGGCAATGGGAAAAGTAGGGTTTCAGAAATGGAGCTCAAGAAGGCTCCTGTGTACCCTGTTCTTTCGCAGAGTGGCTTCTGTGGCTTCTGTGACAAACGGACCTCCAGTCTCTTCTGAAGCACTTCAAGTGACAAGGGTGTGATGAGCACTTAACCTCTCCCCTTTATGGCTTATAATCTGAGTATCAATGTCATGAGAAAAGATGGTTTGGGTTTTGGTTAGGTTTTGGTCTTGCATTTTTGGTTCTATGACCTTGTATGTTTCCCATACACATAATACATACAATACAAAAGTTTGGTCTATGGCTCAAATGAAACAGATAACAGTTAGAGCCTTTCCACATCAGATGAGCGATGCATGTTTACTATTAAAGCCATCAGTATTTATCTAGACTAACTGCTCAGCAAATGAAGGAATGAGTGGAGGATTCGCTTGGCTCCCACCCACCCCTATCTACATTCAAAAGGGTAAAAAAGTCTCCATAAACTTAGCACTGACATTCAAGATTCACGAAAGGAATACAAGCACAAAGATTCTGTCAGTGCAAATTCAGGCTGATTATCCAGACTCCTTGAGCATCTTTAGTATAGCCCATCCACTTGGCACTGCTATAAAGGCCAGAGATTCACACGGATGACTGTTGTCAACACTGACCTTCTCCTCTAATCTCTTCCAGGAATTTCTACTACATCACAATGTTGCGGGACCCAGTGTCACGTTACCTGAGTGAATGGAAACATGTCCAGAGAGGGGCCACATGGAAAACCTCTCTCCATATGTGTGATGGAAGGAGCCCCACCCCTGATGAGCTGCCTACCTGCTATCCTGGGGATGACTGGTCTGGGGTCAGCTTGCGGGAGTTCATGGATTGTAGCTACAACCTGGCCAACAACCGCCAAGTGCGTATGCTGGCTGACCTCAGCCTGGTGGGCTGCTACAACTTGACTTTCATGAATGAGAGTGAGCGAAACACCATCCTGCTGCAGAGTGCTAAGAACAATCTAAAGAACATGGCCTTCTTTGGGCTCACCGAATTCCAGAGGAAGACACAATTTCTCTTTGAGAGGACATTCAACCTGAAATTCATCTCTCCTTTCACACAGTTCAACATCACACGGGCTTCCAATGTGGACATCAATGATGGAGCCCGTCAGCACATTGAGGAGTTGAATTTCCTGGACATGCAGCTTTATGAGTATGCAAAGGATCTCTTCCAGCAACGCTACCATCACACCAAACAGCTAGAACACCAGAGGGACCGCCAAAAGAGGCGTGAGGAGCGGAGGCTGCAGCGAGAGCACAGAGCACATCGGTGGCCCAAAGAGGACAGGGCCATCGAAGGGACTGTCACTGAGGACTACAACAGCCAGGTGGTTAGATGGTGACCCTCTGCCTGCTCCTCTTTATGAAGGGGGATAAGCAGGCACCTCCTCCTTCTCTTGGATTACTTGGAAGAAGTTGGGCCATGATGAGAACCTCCAGCTTTATGTGACTTAATTTGGACACCTGCTTGCTCTTTGTCTTCATTTTCAATCCAGCTGGAGATTTTCCATCCTGTTCTTCTTTTCTAGACATTTTCTGATCACTGATATTGAGTGGGGGTGGAAATATATCCAAAAGACCACTGTAGAAGGGGTCAGGAAAGAGGCTTCAGAGAGGACAAAGTTTGTAGTATCTTTGCCACTCCCAACGGGTCAGCTTGGGATCCTGGAACCCACAGAAGCACACAGGAAAACCATGGATGCTCTGCTGAATGCAGCATGTTTCGCCCAATAGAACTTTGGTCTGTTTATAGAAAGAGAGAAAGACCCTTTTGTCCTTGTCCTTGGATGATCCTCTCACACAGTTTTGAATTTGGGAACCGTTCACATGAGGTTTAAATCATGAATAACATAATTCATCTCTACAGTCGCTTTTAAACAAAATTACTATGAAATTGACCATAGCTAGATACCACTAGGCTACAATGTTGGAGATCAAAGCCCTAAGGCACATGTCCACTCTACCTTTTAGGGAACAAGGAGTAGACACAAGGCAGGGCTAGTTGTGGCCCTGAGAAATGAATACTGGCGGGCCATCTTGGGAGATACACTCAATTAGTAATGACCAACGAGATTGTACTTTACTATTGTTCATCTTCCAGATAAAGAATAAATAAAAAAAATTAAAAGAGCAAGATCAAGGAAACCAGGAGGAAAACCTCCATGTTTCAAACTAGCTTATGACCTTAGCTGTTGAAAAAATGGCAGACTTTTACCTTTGAGGAGCAGTTACCTTCTCAGCCAGGGTCAGAATTCTGCTATCACAAAAGAAAAGATGTCGTCAAAGAACTTGGCTTAAAGTATAGGAGCTAAAACAATGAGCACATGTAATACATTCCAGGTCAATAAATGAATGGGGCCAGGAGATTCAGCACGGAATCCACGAGACCATTATATCAGGTGTTCGGAAGGATCCTGCACCTGAAATTTGCAGTGTCTCTAAACCACTATCTTCCTACATGATTATTGCCTGTTCTATGGCTACAGCCAGAAAACCAAGCTACTGTGTACAAAATTGGACCAAAAATATGCTGTATTGCCCTAGGCTTCTTGGTTTTGCCCGTTCAGTCCATAGCAGCAATCATTGCGCTGGAAAGGAATAGGAAGGGGGGAATAGAAAGCCTTCAGCTCACATTCCCCCGGAAGATCAGAGAAGGTAGAAGTTTTACAACACATTGATAAGATCAATCCTTTTAAGCAGCTGAAGGCCAAAGGCTTGAGACCCCTGAATTATATCCAAAGCCTATTTCATTGATGTCCTACACATTTGATGCTTAAGCCAGCTTTACATAAGCCACTTCTCAGACTTTAGAATGCTTTCTTTGGGGCTGAAAAGCCATCATGCCCCAATATGACATCATTACATGGCCTTCTTGGGTCATGTTCTAAGAGAAGCCTCATGCTGCACCATGAATATATCCAGACTAACCAGGTACATATTGCTAATCTTCATTATATAGCAGAGAAAATGAAGATCACAGATGGAATGAGGTTTCCATGGAGATCACGAGATAGACCTTACTCTCCACAGAGCACATTATCCATATCTACATTATGCTTCACATGTAGTGTAGATCTCCCTGCCATTTATAACAGAAGCCAGATGTTATTAGTCTGAAGTAGTAGTTCCTGATCTACAAAGATGGCATAATGCGATGAGACTACACTGCAGGGATCCCGAGCCCTTCTCCTCAGGTTGAGTCTTCCCTCATCTCCATCACACTAGTGAGCTGGAGAGATGGATAACTTCTTTTGCAACTGTAATTTTTGAGCTACACACAGATGTAAGTTTAAAGTGGACAATTAGTGGCTATTTAGTTGGTAGATATGAGACCTCTCAAAACATACGTGGGTCTCTTAATGATGATTGGCTTTGGAAGAGCAGAGAGGGAACGGTACAGCAGGCATGGATGAGAGCACATTCAGTTGTTAAGATCCAATGGTCTGCCAGAAAAGGAAACCTAAAAACGTTGACTCTTCTATCAATTGTGTGTGTGATAAACACACACAGACACACACACACACACACACACACACACACATCTTCAGGATTTTTTCAAGTAGAAAAATCAAAGCAAGCTAGAAAGCATCAGATTGATTCTTTTAAACTTACCATAGATCTTGTCAAGGGCTTCTTGGAGGCAGCCCCTTCTACCTTCACCCTTCATACTATGCCTCTGGGACCTTGGGGCTTATATCAGAAAGCTCACTGACACCCCACTCCTGAATGTACCGGAGGAAGGGTATGGCCTTCCTGCTAGATGAGAGCAGAGAGCAAGATGATGTGAGGAGACACCATCTCAGGCCAGTGCTAATTGAATTGGAAAGACTAGCAAGGCCTCTGTACCCATATGGCTCCATTTGCGAGCATCATAGTTGTCATGTCCCCAGGGTCCTGCATTGATAGAAATGGAGAGGTAGGATGTAGAGTGTTCTCTGGAGACTGAATGCCTAGTCTCATATCTACCAACTAAATAGCCATCCATGATGTGTACTGCTGTAGGAAGCAACAGTCCCAGGAAGCTAAGGATGTATGGGAAGTCTTATGTCCCAACACACATCAACTCTAAGCCTTAGAAGAGGAACAATTGCTAGGTCACCTCCACTTTCTGTGAGTCCTCCAGCTCCCAGTCAGGCATTTCTTCCTTCCCTTCTCTTGGCAGAAGCAGCATGAGAAAGTGGGTTGGCATATATATGGTGTGTGTGTGTGTGTGTGTGTGTGTGTGTATGTGTGTATGTTCGTTCACAGTTTGGGGAGGTGTAAGGGGTGTCTATTTACATACTATGAGGTTACATATGTGTGTGTGTGTGTCTGTCTACCTGTTCATGTTCTTATAGTGTGTGGTATGTCTAACTCTGTGTGTGTGTGTGTGTGTGTGTGTGTGTGTGTGTGTGCGTGTGCGTGTATCACATGCATTTTATTCGCATTTTGTTATGGGCTAAGACAGACTCTTTTGTGTGTCCTTCTAGTTTCCTTGATACTGGAGAAAATAACTGATAACCCTACCAAATCAATGTTGGCAACACTTAAAGAAAACTATGAGTTACTAAAAACATGAAGATGCTGCTCTATCAAAAACATACTCAAAAGTTAGAAGTAAAAGTCGTCATTTACTCAGACCATTAACACAAATGTCTGAGTGGAGAGGGCATTAATACTCTCCTGTTGCTTCTGCATCCTAACACGACATCCGCCTCCTGCCCTTCATCCTAACACAACATCCGCCACCTGCCCTTCATCCTAGCACGACATCTGCCTCCTGCCCTTCATCCTAACACAACATCCGCCACCTGCCCTTCATCCTAACACGACATCCGCCTCCTGCCCTTCATCCTAACACGACATCCGCCTCCTGCC
>NW_022196915.1:104795604-104815745 GCF_008632895.1 Mastomys coucha
TCCGCCTCCTGCCCTTCATCCTAACACGACATCCGCCTCCTGCCCTTCATCCTAGCACGACATCCGCCACCTGCCCTTCATCCTAACACGACATCCGCCTCCTGGCCCACGGTGGCTGCTGTAGCCACAGCCATCTTACCTTCACTTCAGATAGTGGAGTTGAAGCAGAGGGAATCGCAGATATTGCTTACAGTCCTGTCTCACTGGCTAGAATCTAAACATTAGCAACTAGAGCCACAGAGAAAAACTAGAAAATGTATTTATTATTCACTGCCAGCGGTCTTGATAAGTGGGGGAGCTCTATTGTTAAAGAAACAACAGAAAACTAATACTGATAAAAATTATTAGTCCATAAGTATAAAAGGATATAAAAAACACAAGTCCTTTTCAATATCATATATTTTCTCATTAATTTGACATAGGATGAGATTAGAATTTGCTGTGTCAGCATTCAATGCTGTTCAACCATTTCTGTGCAGTATCTCCTTTGGCCTGCCTATGTTCTGATAGACTGCCTGGCATTTTCATTCTCTTACATTTGATCATTTGGAAGGAGGATTCAGAGATGCTGAAAAGATTTCCAATTCTCATTCATTTACAGGAAAGTTGCTCAGAGCTCCTGGTCTTTCTGCCTTGGAGTTTTTCCCACTACTCATGCTGCCTGGCATCAGTACTGGGACTGGGAATTGCAAGAATATGAAATCTAAGTCTTTATTGATTTCTGTCTCTCTTTTTTCCAACTCGTTGTAGAGCTGCAGTGACCTAGAAAATGCCATGCACCAGTCTAGTGTACTCTCAGCTCTGCCCCCAGTGACGGGGCCTCTCACTAGAATGAAATGTTCAGATAGAGTGTAGTAGAGGGGAGTCTGATAACGGCACATGAATTCAGGGGAGACACTCAAGTACCTCTAGCTGGATGCCAACCCCATTCCACCCCCAAACAATCCAATATGCAGACTGAGGGGATAAACATACAATTCCAGTGGGGCACTCTGCCTTCCAGAAATTCAGAATCAGTAGCTACTCCCTAGGAAATCTTAAGGGGTGATCAATAGGAACTCTGCTCATGATATGCTACCACCTCTCTACTTCCCTGTGTCGCTGGTGTTTCATCAACAACACATTGTTACAGTTCTTACATATTTTATTGGCTCTTCACTGGGTTCCTCTGCCCATCGCTGGAGAGAAGTTCTGTAAGCTGTAGTAAACAAGCAACTTTACTCAGAATATCAGATTCTTTCCCAGATTTGTCATCTGGCTGACAGATCAAGCAGAGACTGAGGACTATGGACCATATCACAACTATAGAAGAAAGTAGGGCTTTGGTAGGCAAACCACCCAAGGAGAGAAAGATGATGGTTAAAATACATGCCAGGCAACGGTGTAATCTAGAAACGTGGTGAGGATGCAGCTTTTGTCCTCAGGATGAAGGGCAGCCCTGAAACCCATGACTACATTCTTCTAGCCACTTAGAAAAGCACAAGGAGGGATGTGACCCATGAGACAGGATCAGAGGCTCAGGCAGACTGGAGGGTCTGACACTGACCGGGGAAAGGCATTGGATTAAAGAGCGGTGTTGGACACTGGCAAGAATGCACTCATATGATCATATCCGTCATTCTGGGATTTCCTTTTCCATCATTGTCATGCCTCTGCTGGTTGACAGAACTTCACCTGAATGCCTCCAGGCTGTGTAGCTGGACTGGCTACGGCTGCCAGCTCTGCCTACTTCATGATTTCTGGGGAGCATCCAGTGGTTTCTTCTTCAACACTTTTGGCTTCCCTTTTTATACTATTCTATCTCTAGTGGACACTAGCCAACATCAGCTCTGTTCTCGCCATATTCACCAGGAAATATCTGGACAAATTCTCTGAAACTGAATGAGCCCTCCTGGGCAAACAGGGGCATTCTGAATTTTGTAGCCTCTCAGACAGAACACCCATGGCCCCATCTTCCCAATCTACTGACAGAACTGACCTCCCCTGCAGAGGTGCTGAGAATCCTGAGGACTGGCCAGTTGTGAATGCCAGCAAGGCTTGCAAGCCTCTGCACTTCTAGATGAGGACTGGGGCAGCCTGATGGAATGCTGAATCTGCAGACATAGACATGCAGGTGTTTCTGGAGACAGCCTTCTTCAATCTCCACTGGAAAGACTGCAAATGTCTATTTTCAGCACACTGACAGGGACTGTCTAAGATCTATGTTCTGCCTAACTGTGGGAATTCATGGCAGGCCAGAGATCAGGGCTACAAATCCCCGGCTCTTGCTGGGAAAACAATGTCCTGACAAGCAGCTTTATGTGACTTAGTCATGACTACACATCCTCCATCTCCTTGTCATGCTTTGTTTGAATCATATGACCATGATTTTCCTTCCAGAAGTACTTTCTGGATTTTGCTTGCTTCTTCTGATTCCTCTTCTTCTCCTTCTCCTTCTCCTTCTCCTTCTCCTTCTTCTTCTTCTTCTTGTTCTTCTTCTTCTTCTCCTCCTCCTCCTCCTCCTCCTTCTTCCTCTTCTCTTTCCTCCTCCTCCTCCTCCTCCTTCTCCTCCTTTTTCTTCCACCTCCTTCTTCTTCTCCATCTTTTTTAATGTATCAAATCAATGTTAGAAAAAATTGAAATCTTTATCTGGTGCCCCATTTTAGATGTAAGATAGTCATTCAATAGATGCAAATTATTTCTCCTAGGAGGTGTTTTTTCTTTTGTTTCTGTGCAGTATGTATAAACTTGGTTATTAGGAAACTATATTGTGACATTATCAGCTCTTATTGCTATTTAAAAATGATAGTTTGTAGAACTGAGGATTCCCATTGATGTGAAGCACAATTTAATGAATACGTTAACATATTAAACTGTTGTGATGTCAAGAATAATTCTTTTCCGTGGTGTTTTTGTCAGACTTTGATACAAAAATGAAAAAAAAGCTAAATACTTCAAGGGATTTATGGAAATCCAATCCACAGGATCAGCTTAGTGGAACTCTGGAAAGTCATGCTATGGATATAAGTGTGGTTATTAAATGTGAAACATTAAAAGCCATAAAAGACGAGGAATAGGAGTCTCGAAGTCATTTAGAGTCTGTGAGGCCAGGGCCTTGTTCACAGGCTCTCAAACACATCAACTTCTAAAACTGTGCTTCTCTGCATCACCCCTTCTGAGTACCTTAAAATTGGACACAAAACAAGGAATGCCACCTGCTGGGGGGAGGGGGAAGATAAAGGCTGGATGACACTTGTGCAGGGAATGAGGAGTGTATTAGAGGACCTGGGAATCCCACCAAAGACAAGGGAAAGAAAGTCAAGAGGAAGCTAGACCAGAAGGAAAGCAAACAAAAATGGCTGCTAATGCCATCCTGTCCACTCAATCAAACCATGATGTGGTTGAGAGTCAAGCAAGCAAGCAAACAAACACACAAACAAACAAACACACAAACAAACAAACAGCTCCTGTAATGTAACAAAGAGGGAGACTCCAGGGTAGAAATACTCCCCTCATATACAAGCCCCTCAAGTAATACAATTTGTCATTTTCTTTTTCTTCCATGGAAGTTGAAACTCCAGTTTCCTGTATTGCTTATGGGAGATTTTTTTTTTTTTATCCATAAGAAAATGTCATTTGACCAAATTCCTCTCTAATGGGAATCATATAAAAGGGGAACTTGACTTTCTAACATCTGTAAAAGCTTCAAGATCTGTTCCAGAAAATAGTGAGAATGAAACACTTGTAATCTCATGCCCTCGGAACACAGAACCATACACTGACAGGCATACATGTGTGGAGACACAGAGATGTACACACAGATGCATGCATGCTTACAGATCTCAATCTCTCTCTCTCTCTCTCTCTCTCTCTCTCTCTCTCTCTCTCTCTCTCTCTCTCTCTCTCTCTCACACACACACACACACACACACACACACACACACGTACATGTGCACACAAGAGATAGAGAGAGAGGGAGACAGAGACAGAGAGACAGAGAGAGACCGTGGGGCTTTTACAGACTTCTAAGGAAAATCTAAGGTAAGAGAAAAACCTAGAAACTCTAAGGTTTACGTCCATTTATCTTAGAAATACACCAGTCTCCCACCACATAGCCCTTATCCTCAAAGCTATGATCAGAGATTCCAAGTAGGTGAAGATTAGACATGCATCTATCTCATTCTTATCGTAGAGTTCAGTGGTCTACTTTCACTTTTAATTTTTCATGGTTGTAGGCTGTGTATTCTAGGCTAGTGCTGAACTCTAGGCAATCTCCCTGCCTTGACCCCCCACAATCACACAAGTATTAGGATTTATGGGGACACATGACAACACCCAACTCATTCTTTTTTCACTTAAAAGAGGCATCTTACAGTTTCTCTTTGACATTTCAAAATTGTCAAACCACTACTTGATCTCTGGGACTATTATTGGATAAAATAAGAATTAGTTGAGCCCAGCACCAAGATACAAGTGCAGTGGGCCTGACCATTGTGATGCCTACTATGATGTCAACCTGACTGAGTAAGAATACAGGGGCATTAGTGAGGCACATTTGTGGTTTTGTCTGTGATGTGCTTCTAAAGAGGATTAACTAAGCCAAGATCCAACCTAAATTTGAGTGTCAACATCTCATTGGCTCAGGTCTCAGGCTGGACAAAAAGTGACAAAGGAAAAGATATCTGAGTGCCAGCTAAGCATGATTTCTTTACACCTTAATTCATCTAGAGGTGCACAAGCTGGTTATATTCCTGCTGCAACAGGTAAGAGCCACTCCAGAGGTCATGCCTTTCCTGCCACAATGGACTGCACCTTCAATCCATCAACCAAAATGAATCCTTCCTCCTTTAAGTTGCTGTTGGTCATATACTTTGTCAGAGCAATGAGAAGTGTAGCTAATACAGCTAGGAGACTAATGGGAAGATAGTTTACATATATAAATACTCTGTATGCAGTGATTCATATCCCAGGCAAGGTGAATCAGGTACAAGATTTCATCACACTACTTTGAATGGTATCCAATTTATATCTAATGAAGTATTTATCTCTAGAATTTTCCATTCCATATTTTTCTCTAAGTAAATGTGTTCTTCAACAATTTCTTGCATATATGTGATACATTATGGGTATTCACCCCAGCCCCATTATCTTCTTTCTTCCCTATCCAGCCTCCTCTTCTTCCTTATAAATCCCTTTTCCATATTCACAACTTTTTAATTTGTTTTATGACCCACTGAAGTTAGATGGAGGCGCATGTATAATCAAGGGTTTAGAACTGTCCTTTGGGGGCTTGTGTAGTGAGCCTACAACCAAAGACAATGACTGCTTCTCTCCCAGAACCACCTAGTAAACAGTGGTTCAACCTCATACTGCCCTCCCTGGCCCATGACTGACTGCAGACAGGCCCTATCTTATTCAGGCCCAGTAGAGGCCACTTCAGTTCCCAATGAAACCATGAGTTCAAAGCTGTGTCACACCCCCAAAATAGCATTTCCTAGCCCCTTTTGCTATCTTCTATATCTTAGATACTTTTATACAATGTTCTCTGAGTATGAGAGAAGGTGGACTAAATGCATCAAGGCTCAGCACTCAATCATTCTCACTTGAGCACCTATGAGTCTCTACATTCACTGTTGCTCATTACAAAGAGACACTTCTCTAATTAAGACATAAAATACATTCGTGTATGGGTATAAATGTAAGTATTGAGAAGGAAGTTTAGTGCTGTTTCAATTTAGCAAATAAATAGAATAAAATAAAATAGTAGTAAGTTCACTCTAGGGCCCACTTCTTAGGGATAAGTTTTTGATTGGATTTAGAGTAGTAACATGAATTTATTTTTATTTTTATTTTATTTTTTTTATTTATTTTTTTATTTTTATTTTTTGTAGTAGGCACACATCCACTCAGAGAATACCTGGCGACCTCTATAACATTTATACCATTATTGCATCTCTGAGAAATTCTTGCCTGGTAGCTTAACATGGTAGTTTGTAGGTTTCATAACTGATATCTATTCTCCAATGATATCTATTCTTGTCCAGGAGGAGAACCTTAGGCACTATTCAGGGGTAGATGTTTACAGTTCAGCTTCAGCTTGGTTTCTTCATATATTGCCACAAAGGTATATGGTGTAGTAGGGTGCAAAGACCTCCAAAAATGGGTTCTTTTCATTCCTCGTGGGTGCCCACTAGTTCTAGACTATTTTTACCACTCTGAAGGCATTGGGACCTGGAAAAATGAAAGTTAAGTCTCATGCAACTTTGTTCAGAGCATCAGATAATTTTATACTCTGAAGGTTAAGAAAAGTCAACAGAGTAAAGTTCTCTTAAGTTCAAGCTACATATAATCACAAGGATAAGATGCACAGGGCAAAAACGTGTTTTTTCATAGAGGCAAAAAAAAAAAAAAACATAACAATTGCCAGATAGTCTAAACTGAACTCTCTCCTTAGGCTTCATGTGGGAGGGGCACAGAAGAACAATTCCATGGTTTTGAAGAATTGATGTCACAGACTCTGGTCTTGTTTTCTTGGAGTTTCCTCACAAGTACTCAGAATTCCCCTCACAGAGCTCCATTCTCAGACTGTGTTCTGACACTAGACAATATGGCTATATTGCTGAGAACACCAATATTTGTGAGTTCCATTAACAATGAGTAACTAAAAACTGTGAAATATAAAATGGCACACTATTCCATTCTTGGACTGTGTTTCAATTCTAGACAACATGATTACTGAAGACAATACTTAATATTTGTGAGTTCCATCAACCATGAGTAACTAAAACCCATGGAATATAAAATAGTGATAAAATGGCTTATTACTGTGCCAAAAATAACACTGAAAAAGTGTCAGATTTATTGAAAAATCTGTCAGTATAATTATATAGAATATAAATTTGTGAACCGTTAAAACAAAATAATCCAGTATATTTGCTTTGTAAACAATGTTAATTTTTATGATGATTTTAGATAATTTGGAAAATACAAGGTATTTAGAATCCATACATTATAAAATCTAAGATTGTTTTGATCTACTTCCAAATTTCTATGCAGTAGCAATTAAAGTAAAGTTTTAAATAATATGTGTCTTGGGAAATTGGCATCATAGAATTCATGCAGTGGAAATGCATATATTAACATATTAACCATGATATGAAATATAATTTTAATAGATACATGTAATTTTACTATCCTTACATCTTTTAGTAGTTGTCAGTTCTAATTTTCCAGAATATAGGTGTCAGTGAAATGAACATATCTATACTTATGGAGCATCTATATGTTTTGCTGTTGTTACTAAGTAGTCCATGCTGGCCTGGAAATCCTTATATAGCACAAGCTGGCTTCAAACGCCATGCAGTCTTACTGCCTCAGCCTTGAAATCATGATTGCAGGCATCTGTCACCGTACCCAGCATATCCGTATTTTATATCACCTACAGAGAAGACATGGGCTGCTTTCGTGGCAACTTTCAAAAACTTATAAAGGAAATATTCAATATTGTTAAATAAAAAGATCTGTGAAAAAAATAAAAAGATCTACCCTTAAATTAAAGAAAACAATATGCATCACTTCAGAGCCTACTCCTTCTCCAGGAGCGACGGACTCATCCAGCATTCCTAAGATGGCCATTGGCTGGTGTTTCCCAGGTGAGCTTTATCCTCAACCAGAGAGCCACTTCCCCAACACAGTTATCATACGCTGGGGACTTGGGCCACACTAGAAATCTTTCATAAAAGCAGTGTTCATGTCTTTTATCAAAACCACTTCCAGAAGATTAATTCAGCTTTAAAATGTTTAAGGGCACAACTGATAATTCTGTTGGAAACACCCTGGTCCCGCCTCCTCGCTGTACTTTCTCCTGCCCCCAAGACTCCGCAAGAGCTTCCCACTTGTTCTTCATCCCATCTCTCCTCTGCAGTACACTAGCCTGGCCTTCACACCTCTGCCTGGGTTTTCTCTTTGTTCTAGAGCTTAGAGACTGACCTTCTGTCTTTTGGACTCTGCTATGTTTTAAGATGTTATGTTCACATATTTATCCAACATTTCCACTTGTTTATGGCTCAAAGAGGTTAGCTCAGTGGGTCAAGTTACCAGAAAGGTGGCTGCTCTTACATTTTTAATCTTTCCTTTGAGTCTTTTTTTGTCTGGATTTTTTTGGTTTTTGGTTTTTTTTTTTGTTTTTTTTTGTTTTTTTTTTTGCCATTTCTAGATTCTAGAAATTTCCTAGTTAACGTTCAAGTATTTTTAAAAGTTGTTTCATCTTTTTTCATAAAACATTCTCATCTTATTCAATCTTATTCATTCCTGTTAATGACATTTTCATTTTACTATTCATGTACATATGAATATATGTATCTATTACTGTATTATATATATATACATATTTTATTATTCATATATATTTTAATATTCATATATATAGTAAGAGATACTTTTTTCTTGTTTCATATCTAAATTAACCTTTAAAACATTTTGTTATTAATGTACTTTCCTTGTATAAACTGATGAGCTTCATAATGACATGGTTTCTTGAGTATGTCTTACTCCCTGATACACCACTCCATATTACCCTCTCTGGTCCACCCTTCTTCTAGTAGACTTTTGCATCTTTGAAAGCATTCAGGTAACATATTTGAGTTCATGTGTATGTAGTAATCTAGGTTCTACATATCAGAAAATAATGTGTGCTATTTGTCATTCTAGACCTGACATATCTTGTGTAATATCAGGGTTGACAATTCCATCCATTGTCTCCTGCAAATGACATTATTTCTTTCTGCTTTCTGTCTGTGTAAAACTTGATTTTCTTTCTCCCTTACATCTAATGATAGACATCTAGACTGAATCCGAAGCTTGGCTAATTAAGGTAAATGCAATTTACCTGGATGAAAGGCAGGTGTCTTTGCTGTATGCTGGCCTAGACTCCCTGGGTGGTGTGTCACAGACAACGGGAAAGTGAGATCACTTCCTGGATCTGACAAGTACCCGTACTGATTTCCACAGTGGAAGCATTGGGTTAATCTCACATCTATAAGTGGATTTCTCAGCTTAATATTCTTCAATTTCTGTCATTTTTAATTTCATGTTTAAGTCTCCATTTCAAATATTTCTTACCGACTATAGCTTTGTATATTTTTATTAACATTTCATTTTTTTTTCTTTTTTTTGAGACAGGGTTTATCTGTGTAGCCCTGGCTGTCCTGGAACTCACTCTGTAGACCAGGCTGGCATCGAACTCAGAAATCTGCCTGCCTCTGCCTCCCAAGTGCTGGGATTAAAGGCCTGTGCCACCACCGCCCGGCAGCATATCATTTTTATATTCACTTTCTATTAAAATTTATCCCAGTATGTGCTGGTGTCATCTCAGTATGTGCTGGAGTTGTCCCAGTATGTGCTGGTGTTGTCCCAGTATGTGCTGGTGTTGTCCCAGTATGTGCTGGTGTTATCCCAGTATGTGCTGGTGTTGTCCCAGTATGTGCTGGTGTCGTCCCAGTATGTGCTGGTGTTGTCCCAGTATGTGCTGGTGTTGTCCCAGTATGTGCTGGTGTCACCCCAGTATGTGCTGGTGTCATCCCAGTATGTGCTGGTGTCATCCCAGTATGTGCTGGTGTCGTCCCTGTATGTGCTGGTGTTATCCCAGTATGTGCTGGTGTCGTCCCAGTATGTGCTGGTGTCGTCCCAGTATGTGCTGGTGTCGTCCCAGTATGTGCTGGTGTCGTCCCAGTATGTGCTGGTGTCGTCCCAGTATGTGCTGGTGTCGTCCCAGTATGTGCTGGTGTCGTCCCAGTATGTGCTGGTGTCGTCCCAGTATGTGCTGGTGTCGTCCCAGTATGTGCTGGTGTCGTCCCAGTATGTGCTGGTGTTATCCCAGTATGTGCTGGTGTCATCCCAGTATGTGCTGGTGTTGTCCCAGTATGTGCTGGTGTCGTCCCAGTATGTGCTGGTGTCGTCCCAGTATGTGCTGGTGTTGTCCCAGTATGTGCTGGTGTCATCAGTTAACCATCCTCTTTTCCTTTATTTTGAAACAAATTGTTTTGGTTTTATTACTTTTAACCAATACATTGGGTTCAAATATCTCTACTTACACAACTTTTAATTTTTGGACTATATTGAGTCTCCTTTAGAGCTCTGCATGTGATTATTGTGGAAAAATATTCATAGATGCCTGGAAATGATATCTATTATCATATAGCCTTATTAAGTTATACACAGTCACCTAATATATATGTATATAAAGTTACATAGTCCATAACAGTGTATTGTACATCTTTATATCCAATTGTTTTAACTCTACTAGCACCAATGATAAGAATACATTTATTAGCCGGGCAGTGGTGGCATACACCTTTAATCCCAGCACTTGGGAGGCAGAGGCAGGTGGATTTCTGAGTTCGAGGCCAGCCTGGTCTACAGAGTGAGTTCCAGGACAGCCAGGACTATACAGAGAAACCCTGTCTTGAAAAAACCAACAAAACAAAACAAAACAAAACAAAAATAATAAAAAGAATACATTTATTTGTGTATGTAAATGTACCTTATCAGAGATAGAGATGTTACAATTATAATTGAGAATCTAATAATCAATGACCATTTTTAACTTATGTGTTTGATAACCTGTTCATGTTCATTATTTCCACAACATTTATTAATGAAACTATCCTTATAAGTTTAAAATGATATTTTGTATGGTTTAACACCATTTTATCTTAACTTCTCTGTACTATCATTATTATTATTATTATCATCATCATTATTATTATTACTTTAATGTTATAGTATTGGGAATCAAAGTAGGGCCTTGTACATATAGTATGCCAATTTTTTACCACTGAACTACACTAAATTTTAGTTTTATTTTATTTTAAACATTTCTTCATATACAATAAACATATAGTTTAATTTTCTTCGCATGATATGTATCTTTGTCTTTTAGTTTGAAATTTATTACAATTATCAATGTAATTATTGATAATTACTATGATTCCTAGAGGATCAGCTTTCTGTGTTTTTCCTTCACTTTTATTTTCTGTTATGATAGGCAATGATTTCCTTGGAGTCAATGTAACAAATCCAACACATCAGGTTGATTTTCCTGTGATTTGAAGTTGCATAGATGTATATGCTTTCGTTTTCCTACTTCTAATTGTAGATCTGTAATGGCATCTTTCCATTCCATATAACCTGTGACTTCAGGTTCATATCATCATTGCAGTTGTGATCTATAATAATATGTTATATTATGCTCCTTAACAGCATATCTGTGGCAAAAGGAGGTAGGCTGGGGAGTGACCAGCACCTGACATCTGTCACCCTAAGTTAGAAACACGTTTCAAAGCCAAAGTTCTCACAGTTCTGGGAAATGCTTGCTTGTGTCTGATCATTTAAATTATTCAAACAGTTGTTGCATGTGAAATAAGAAGACATGAAGATGAAGAGGAAATTAAGACCTCACAAATTAATGTTTGAAAGCCGAGGAGACGGCTTGCTTTCAGGACATCAGCAGTTCCTATGAATAATGTTTGTTCAGCGGGA
Organism: Mastomys coucha; assembly: GCF_008632895.1. NCBI lineage: Eukaryota > Metazoa > Chordata > Mammalia > Rodentia > Muridae > Mastomys > Mastomys coucha. The sequence continues at coordinate 104,807,122 of NW_022196915.1, forward strand.
GGAGAATAATAAAGAAATGAAAATTTTATCAGAACCTCAGAAATGTAAATGTTTCCGAGGTTAATTTATGACCAGCTAAACTCATTGTGGTGTTTGCAAAGGAAACCAAGGCGAAATCTTTGGGAATAGATCACATTTTTTTTTTCTTAATTGAAGAATATAATTTTAAACTATTTCTGAGTAAGATCAACTAGCGGCTTACACATCAAGGTGCCAATGAATATAGCACCAGAACACGAAGTTATTTCCTGGGCAAGAGAGATAGTGACTTTGCAAATCCACAGCACTTCCTTTATCTAGGGCACTGCCAGGTGCTAATGCCCTCCTTGCCTGCCTCCCTACAGGTGTTAGATGACAAGAAGTCATTAAATCCTTGCAAATCAGGCCATCACTCCCAGGAAGCCTGCCAGTTAAGTTTCAAGCAGAAGTGCGTATATAACTGTTCTTCTGAGAAGCCACTGGTAATGGATGCTTCCCGGTGTACAGCTGTGAGTCACAGCCTAAGATCCCTTGCCATCCCTCAGAGCTCCCAACCTGAATACAGAAGCAGAACACAAGTGTTAGCTCAGACTTTGCTAGTGTCTTCACTTTCTTCGCTGTCTAAGAGAGGCAGCCATCTTAAAATGAGATTAAACAATTCAGAAAAGATGTGTGGTGCCTTCGGTATCATGCCATGATGTGGCACAGCTTGGTGTTATTAACGATTTTCTTAAAGCTTATTAGATGGAGAGTAGAGCTGTAAGATGCTGTCCTCTGGATGGGACACAGCTGTTGCATAGACAAACTCCCAGAAGCTGTGCACACCTCACAAAATCTGCACAAAATCAAGCCAGCTAACAACTCCAGCATGGAGAAGGGAGGAGCTAATGGACCCCGACCTCTAGCTAAGGAGATATTGGCAATTGAAGGCTGCTGGATAAGGAGACACACTTTGCTTTGGCAGTGGGGCCCCTGGAAGGTTGTCCATGGCCCAGAGGGTAACCCACATCCATATGCACTAATAAAACTCACTAATCTATGACTTGGCATGGCATCTGTAGAAGCTCCACAGGATTCTACCACCTTCTCCATCTGCTGTCCGCAGTGATCACAATTTAAGCCTTCCCATTACTTTCCTCTATTGTTTCTTGTTGAGAACCGTCTTAGTCAGGGTTTCTATTCCTGCGCAAAACATCATGATCAAGAAGCAAGTTGGGGAGGAAAGGATTTATTCAGCTTACACTTTCACATTGCTGTTCATCACCAAAGGAAGTCAGGACTGGAACTCACACAGTTAGGAACCTGGAGGCAGGAGCTGATGCAGAGGCCTTGGAGGGATGCTACTTACTGGCTGCTTACTAAATTGTTTCCCCTGGCTTGCTCAGCTTGCTTTCTTATAGAACCCAGGACTACCACCCAGAGATGGCACCACTCACAATCAGCCCTCCCACTCTTTGATCACTAATTGAGAAAATGCCTTACAGCTGGATCTCATGGAGGCATTTCCTCAAAGGAGGCTCCTTTCTCTGTGATAACTTCAGCTTGTGTCAAGTTGACACACAGAACCAGCCAGGACAAGCACCTTCCCTTCCCACTTTCAAAACATTCATTAGACATTGTCAGTATTAAACTCAAAGCTAAAAGAATAGGGTCTATCTGGGCAGAATGACTCTAAATGTTTTTAAATCTTTTCAGAATTCAGAATTTGGACCCCAGGAGAAACTATTCCTTCTTCCACTAGAACAACCTCATGGGAGCTTTCAACAACATGAGTGTGCATACTCCACCTTCCTTATATTATTTTGTATCCAGGTTACTCTTCTGTGTTTCATTTCCTACTAAACCCTTTAAGCCGAGACAGTCTTCCCTTCTCCTTGTACCACAACCAAAGACCATCTTCTCTACCTGATTTCACACCAACTCATTACTCTGGCATCTAGCTCATGCCTAAGTCTGGACTGCTAAGTCTACTGAAGATCAGAGACCTCCTTGCCATCTTTGATTCTGTACCAAAAGCTGAAAATCCTAAAAATGAAGGATAAGTGTCTGCATGTTCTTCACTTATTAGTAACACTGAGCTTGATGCACACAAGAGGGTCTCTCTATAGATACATACCTGATGAATGAATCAGGTAAACAAAAACATCAATGGAAAAATGAGTGAAACATTTCTTTTTGGGTAATTTAAACAAATCCCACAAAATCTATAATAACCTATTTCCTGATGGGTAACAACTAGACAGTGCTAGCTAAGTTCCTACTTATAAATTAAGGAACAGCTACACCCAAATGTCTTCCTTACACCCCACCAGCTCAATTTATCCCAACTGAAGTTCACTTTGTGAGAAGATTCTACCCTCCTATTTGTAACATCTTGGCCCCCAGCTCCATCATATGCTATAAACTCATGAGATTACCCAAAGTAGTTTCTAGCAACAACCCTAGTGCATCTTGTTGCCATTGTTTCCAGTGCTCATGCTCTGGTCTCTGTACCACAACCTCCACCTCCCTGTAGACTTCCCCCCTGCCTCACCTTGTTTCCCAGTGGAGCTTTCTATAGTTATTTTATTTTTATTCACTGTGGAATTACCAAAGCATTATAAATTAGTTTCCTAATTAGAAATGGTCACAGATGATGAAAAAAAAGAATCTCCTAATGACTATTTAGCAGATCAATACTAGAATTAGAATCTAATATAAAATGAAGTCAGTTACTTCAAAGATGAAGCCCAAGTTTGACCACACAACTTTGTTCTCTCAACACCCAAAATATTTCTCTCAGCCCAACTTCACCTTTATAAGTACTTCTTCATGTGCTTTGGAGTCTAACCTTGTTTATGGTTAACTTCTGACCTTAACGTAAGGCAAACACTGTATGTTCTCCATATAGGACCAGTCTCAACTTTGTTTCTTGCCAAATCTGTCCTATATTCAATTCTTATGGAATTACTGGAGAATTACCCCACATGGACTAGGGAAAAGTTAATGAAGCAATTCATTGAATTAGTGAGAATGGAGTTAAGATGATAGAAAGTTAAAACACTAGTGACCTTGGCATCCTGAAGAGTCAGGCTTTCTACCACAAAAGTAGTCATATTAACTGAGCACACAGTTCTTTTCTTCATCCAGTGTAGATGGGAGAGTAAGGGAAATGTAGGAATTGCTGGAGTCTATAGTGTACTACACACCCTGCAATGATCCTAGATGAAGAGAGTTCAGCTGGACAATCAGGTACCACCATAATAATTGTGGTGGCTTGAATAATGACTCTAGGCTTATGTATTGAATGAATGCTTAGTCATTAAGTGTGGCATAATTGGAAAACACTAGAAGGACTTTGAAGTGTTAGAGGAGTTACTTGGGGTAGACTTTGAGGTCTCAAAACCCATGCTAATCCCAGTGACTTCTAGCTACTGCTCCAGCATATGCCTGCATGCCACCATGCTCCCTGCCATGATGATAACGGACTAAACCCCTTAAACTGTGTGCAGGCATTTAATTAAATGCTTTTTCTTATCATGGTTGTCTTGGTCATGGTGTTTCTTCTCAGCAATAGAACCATGACTGGCACAACAGTGAAGTCACAAAAGACAGTGACTGTAAGGTTTTGTGTGATTGTCTTGTGTTGTAACAGAGAAGTCTTTCATCAAGCCCATGTGGGAAACTGTGCCCTGCTCTCAACTCACTTTTGGATGAGAATGTAATTGACTACTTATTGTTAACCTCAAAATAGTTCATCTACCCAAGGGACTGAAGTTGAGGATGTTTATCCTGTGTGATTTTAGCATTTCCAAATCTAATTCTAAAGAACAGGAAACACTAATCTAATATTTTGTTAACCAAAATATCTACATCTCTCCTATTGCCATCTTTGCTATTTTCTTCCTCCAGAATTGAATAGGAGCTTATCGTAAAGCAAAACATTTCACTTTGAGTTTGCCTTTTTTAGTTTGTTTTCCTACTTCAGGACTCACTATCTTGTTAACATGTGGTTCCTTGACTGTCTATGGATTTCTTTGATGAAAGCCTCAAGGTAAATTGGTTCGCTTTACCTGCTGAGATGGTAATTTAGATAGACAAGGAGAATCAGACTCCTGAGCACTCTCATTGGCCTTTCATGATCAAATCTTCCCGTAAACAATCAGAAATGGGCAAATGTGATGGATTAACTCTTTGCTAGGAAAAGGAAGTCATTCTTAGGCATAAGCACTGCAGAATTCTCACTTAGTGCTATCACTGTCTCCCAGAAGACCTATTCACAAGGCCACCCACCCTTTTTAGTATTGAGAACATAATCACAATAGGTTCTGGTAGTTGTCCACTCTTCTCCTGTTTCCACCCTTCAATATGGAGACTCATCTCAAGTCTGTGAATACTTCCAGCCCAAAGTCTCAGCCATAACTAATGCCACCTCTAAGCACACATCCCTTGGATCAGTTTCCTTGAACCAGAGAAATCTTAGTAAGATGTATGTGCTTATCCTGAAAGATGCTGAGGACTTTAGAGGCCACGCAGAATATGTTAATGGAAAATAGGCTCACAGTTATCAGTGGCACAGTCTTCCTGACTCTCGGAATCATCTTCTGTGGAAGGTCCAGAGCTGAAGGAAAGCCATAGAGCCCAGGAGGACTGTGAAGCTATTCTGCCAAATGATGTTCACGTTCAGTCTGTGGACCTCAGCTATAGGGAAGCAGCAGACAGTCTCCCCTTCCCAGACCTGAAGATAAGGCCTAGCAAGGAAGGCTGCTGGAGAAGGTAGAGAAGGCAGTTGGCATGTATTTATGACAATCTTCATTGATTAGCATGGGATGTGTCTCACATTCTTTCAAACAGCTGGCCTCTTTTAGATATATGCAAGTGTATGGATTTCTAAGAATCATATTGAAATATGAATGACCAGGAACTCTATCTTCATCTCTACATTTCCAAGCTCTGAAAATGTAAACTCTACAAGAATAACAAGATGAATGCAACTGAACAAAATCCTTGGCTTGGGTCATGTGGAAAGACTAACATGTAACAGACTATCTCTTACATGACAGTAAGCTGAGCACAACAGTGGTAAATTAGTTACTTAATCATCGGTATGACAAAATACATGTGAAATGTAATTCCAGGAAAAGGAGATCAGAGTTTGTGCAGACATTAGGGCAGGGAAGGCGTGGTAGCAAGCTCTAGACAGACAGATAGTGACACTGCGTTTGTACTTGAGACAGATAGTGACACTGTGTTTGTACTCAAGAACCAGAGAGCATTGAGTCCTGCTGCTTACCTCTCTTTCTCCTCTTCATTCAGCCCAAAGTGTCACCCACATTTGAGATGGGTCTTTTTACCTCAACTAATATAGTCTAGAAACTGTCACATACACACACACACACACACACACACACACACACACACACACGTGTTCCCTAGATGATCACAGATCCTGACATCTTGACAATCACTGTTAACTGTTTCAGGCACACGTTGTGACTAGCAATGTAGGCACCACCGAGGAACTAAATGCTGCCACAGATTTTGCTGCACATCTATCCTGGTCATAAATCTGTGAAATGGTATTTCACCTACACAACCATCTACCCCAAGATGTACTGCATTCTCAGAGAAGCTTGTAGATTCTTCTGTTCCTTCCAACTTCACAACCAATTCATACCTCAGCAGAAGCTGTCAGCTGCTTTTAAAGATGTGGATACATGCTTCCTCTCCCCAAACCCTACAGTCTCTGTCCTGGTTTTGGCATTAAATCTTCTACTACATAGCATGTTCCCAACAGAGCTTACCTCATATCCTCTAAGCAACAGGGAGAGTAAAAATCTCTACTAGATAAGGAGATGGCTAAAATTGATTTATATGGGCTACATAAACTAGAAGAAAATATATAGTAACAACTATTCCTTTTATTTTTGTAAACAATACAATAACATGCATAGTAAACTATAAATATGAAGAAATACAAATAGAAATCGGGTGTGACACCCTGGGACAGCTCCAGCCAAGAACTCAGTCACTGCAACTTTAATTGATGGTATTGGGTGATTACCAATTGCTCTCTCTACTCTTCTAAGTGAGAAAATCAGGATGTCCACCACCTTAAAGTCTTTCCCTTTAGCAAGTAAGTGTAGCTACTCACAACAACAGTGCACCATTCCATGCATCACTCCTAGACGTTTGCATATGTCCTTGCCACTGGTGACTGCCTAGTTTTATGTCAGCTTGACACACGATAGAGTCACTTGGGAGGAAGCCTCTATTAAGAAAATGCCTCCATAAGATCAGGCTGGAAGAAAGCCTTACAACATTTCCTTAATTAGTGATTGCTGTGGGAGGGCCCTGTCTATCGTGGGTGATCCTGGGGCTGAAGGTCCCATGTTCTATGAGAAGGCAGACTGAGCAAGCCATGGGGAGCAAGCAATGCAGTAAGCAGAACCCTCCATGGCCTCTGCATCAGCTCCTGCCTCCAGGTTCCTGCCCTGTTTGAGTTCCTGTCCCAATTTCCTTCAATGATGAACAGTGCTGTAGAAGGACGATTTTGGTCATGGTGTTTCATCACAGCAACAGTAAGCCTGGCTACGACTTTTACAATCCGTGGTAAATGTACAAATAGAAACAAAGCTCACATATTTCTTTTCTTGCTAAGTTTGTAATTTTCCACAATCTAGCCAAGTGCTATGGGTGATTAAGCTCCAACATCACTTGTTAAATAATCTCTTGCAAAGCACACCAATATTGTAAATGTCCCTCCTTTACCTCTGCATCTAATATAGGACAAAATCTTTCTTTTATGTCTATGATCACTTTGCAGGCTTATTAGATTTCTACCATATACCAGCATTTCTCCACCACCAAGTAATTGAAGCAAAAAACACCAGATTGATGTTAGACTGTCATGATTCACCAATGTGTCAGCGCGTTTCTCCCTGGGAGTTAAAGGTTGTATTGTACTGCTTCATTGAACAAAGGAATGCGAATTACATCTGTGTGTTACTTCTAGGCTGATGCATTAAGAGCAAGCATTAGGAGCCAGGGAGATGGATCAACACTTAAGAGCACTTGCTGCTCTTACAGAGGACCCGGGTTTGCTTCCCAGCACCCACAGCTCTCAACTGCCTGTAACTTCAGTTCCTGGGAATTTTCTTCTGGCTCCATCTACCTACATTCATGGGATGCATATAAATACACTCAGGAACATACATACACGTACAATAAAAGAATGAATATATTTTTTAAGAAGCAGCACTTGTCTTTCCTTTGCCCCAGCAGCTCATGACGTGCTCCGAGGATGTCTGAGGCACCAGCAAGCTGCTCGGCTTTGGGTGACTGACTACAGGGGAGTGACTTAGTGGGGTGAGCCTCAGCTGACCTGTGGCTAACAGAGGGCAGCATGCCTTTGGATTTTTAGCCTTGTTACTTTGTCCCTGAAATGTTTGTAACTTACTGCATGTGCTATAGACTCAAACATTAATGACTGGCAGAAGAATGGAAAATATAAATATATCATAGCTTTGCTTACTGTTCTAATTTCATTTCTGTGTCAGCGATAAAACACAGTAACAGAAAACAACTTACGAAAGGAAAGGAAATCCCAGGCTACAGCCCATCACTGCCAGAAAGTCAGGAATTCAAAGCACAAGCTAGTCATGGCCTTAGCCTAAAGAAGGGAAAAATGATCAACACACGCAGCTTGCTTTTATCTCCTTTCTCCTCTCTTACACAGTTCAAGAACCCCTGAGTAGAGAATGGAGCTCACCATGATGGCTCGGTCTTCTTGCATCAACTAAAATCCAAAACAATCTCTCACAGACACCCCCACAGTCAGGATGTCTTTCTTGCTTCAAACTTTCCCCCCAAGTGACTCTCGGCTGTGTCAGGTTGACAGTTGAAGCTAACTGGGAGACCTAGATTTAGTATTGCCTATTTCTTTAAATGAGCCATTAGGCAGATTATTTAAAACTTGGAGTCTCTGCTTCTGTCCAGACTGTTTCACAGAGCCATTAGAAAGAATGAAAGCATAATAACAACTACTGCTCTGTTAAAAGGAGAGACACCAGCCACCATGGCCCTCCATTACTGTGGGCAGTTGAGGCAAGACTGATCTGTTAATTAAGGGTGACTGGAGATATTGATAGGAAGTAAATATGAAAAAAAACGAATGGTTCTTGTTCCCTGAGAGGCTGTACCTTAAGAGCTATAATACAAAAGTTTTAAGAAAGTCTAAGGTTGGGGCAGACATTTTCAATGTGTCAGTGGGTAGAGATAAAAGTACAACTATCCACTATGAGGATGGATAAAATAGGAGATGACAAAGTAGTGGGATCCATGAGGTGTGGTGTGTAGGGACACAAGGTAGTACAATAGTGTATACATTAACATTGTTAAAAGGCCCTCTGGGAGTGTGTGAAACACACACACACACACACACACACACATATATACATATATATACATATATATATATATTCTAATACACATATATGTACTCCTTATATACATTGTCTTAGTCAGGGTTTGTATTCTTGCACAAAACATTATGACCAAGAAGCAAGTTGGGGAGGAAAGGATTTATTCAGCTTAAATTTCCACACTGCTGTTCATCACCAAAGGAAGTCAGGACTGGAACTCAAGCAAGTCAGGAAGCAGGAGCT
>NW_022196915.1:104815848-104825231 GCF_008632895.1 Mastomys coucha
GCTTCCTCTGGCTTGCTCAGCTTGCTTTCTTATAGAACCCAAGACTTCCAGCCTAGGGATGGCACCACCCACAATAGACCCTACCCCCTTGATCACTAATTGAGAAAATGCCCCACAGCTGGATCACATGGGAGCATTTCCTCAAGGGAAGCTTTTCTCTGTGATAACTCCAGCTTCTTTCAAGTTGACACACAAACCAGCCATTATATGCATATACACATACACATACATCATATACATCATACACATATACATATACATTTTATATATCATGTCTCATATATCCTCATATATCTGATATCATATATATGTATATACGTGCATGTATATATGTATTCATGCACGTATATACGTATATATGTGTGTGTGTGTGTGTGTGTCTCACATACTCTCAAATGTCCCCTGTTGAGGTCATTGTCATCTTCCTATGTCTTCAATGAGAAAACAAAGGCTTTGGCATGTCCAGTAGAACCACCTCTGTAATCAGAATCCAAGCAGGCCCGGGTGACTTCAAAGCCCACCTCCCTCTGGCCAGCCTCACTTCAGCCTCTTTGAAGACAGCTGTAAGTGACATTTCCCATCACATACAAACCTGGAAGTGCCAGTGGCGTATTCCATTAAAGACCATGCCCTTTCTGCTTCTCTCCCAAATTAGGTGGTTAAATTTTCTCTTCACCCAGGCCTTTGGCAGCTCCCAGTGCCTGTGGGGCCTAATTGAGCTGGAGTCTCCCTGGGGCTCCGCTCTGCTGTTTCCTGATGAGTAAGGGGAAAGGGAGTGAGAAGGCCACCGTTCTCATTAACAGGGGACCCCCACTTGTCATCGCTCTTACAGCCATCATCGATATTTTAATTAACCATCTTTGCCATCGGGCCTGCTAATAATTGTCTCAGCACCATTCGTGACACAACTATGTCTATTTTAAAGGTACAAGCTTTTTCCCTCCCTCAGCCCTTGCTAATTATGGCCAGAGTTGTTTAACTCGGTATGCCAGGCCTGAGAGTCAGGTAGGATGTGACCCTCATTAACACAGGAGAGGATTACAGGCCCTGCTGCTATCGTCTGAGACCCAGGACCCCTTCTGAAAGCCACCACTTCCTAACACTTACTAAGAGTGACTGTGGGGGCTATGTAGACTTTTACCCTGTAGAGAAAAGTTAAAATGATTTTTTTTTAACCTTTCTGTTTGGAGGGCAATTTTTTTATTTAAGCAGCAGGTAAAAAGCAAAGGAAGAAAGGCTGCTCAATGTCTCACTGTGAAAAATGATTTATATGAAAAGGGTCTACTCTACTCATACAGACCGTAAGGTACAGGCTCTCCTGAGACTGACTCGAGAATAAAATCACCTCCGTGGTCTGAGTTCACAAAAATGCTGACTCTAGAGATGAACGTGACAGAGAGCCAAGCAAAGCACATGGACATCTATAGAGGGCATCTTAGAGAACACACTTTACAAAACCGTTTCCAGGTTTAGGAAATGGAGCTAACTTGTGACCACAGAGCTATAATGTGACTGCGAGCAGTTGGAAGTACGACAATGGTGTGTCATAGGTCCCCATTTCCGAAGCTCAATGTTATCCCGCCATTTCTCACGTTGTTCCCAAAGGCCTTGAGAAAAAACAGAACTTTATGTCAATTCTTCCCCTTCTGCCATGGGTACCACAGAAAGGTAGCCCCACAAAGGCTCATGGGTTAAAGGTTTATTTCCCAATGCAGCCATATTCAGAGGTGAAGCTTTGGGGGGATAAAATATCACCAGGGCTATGACTTTATCAATGGGCTAATCCATTGCTAGAATCAAAGCTTGATTGGATAATTAGCAGGTAGAAAGTGGGCCAACAGCAGCCTGCCTAGAAATATACAGCCTGTCTCCCAGCACCATCCTGTATCTCTCTCTAGTTCCTGGCTATCACGGTCTGAATAGCGTTGCTCCTCTTCCCTTTTTGCCATGATCTTCTGCCCTAACAAAGCCCAGAAGCAATAGAGTCAACCAGCCAAAGACAGAATAAAACCATGAGCCAAAAACAAATCCTTCCCCCTCTAAGTGGCTGCTGTGCTCCTGGACACAGCATTCCAAAACTAACTCACACCTACTTTGGCCAAGTGTCAGGTCCATTCCTGGACTCCCTCTTAATGTAGCTCAGCATACCATTTTCCCATACCTATCTTTTCTAAGAGACAAACTGTCCAATAGACAATGGCTAATCTGTGTAGAAGTCTGGCCCACAATCTGCTTCAGCCTGCCCCATTCTCTAATCCTATTGGGCCAGGAGGCTAACTTGCTACCTGTCATTCAAACAGCCATCTCGCTCTGCAACCCAGGAAACCACACATTTACTCCTATAGCAATTAACCACAAATGTCCAAGACATCATTGATAACTGGGAATTCTACTAATTCTTAATCCACTCCAATTTAGGATCAACAAAAGGAAGGAAAACTTGTACCTTAACCAATCACATGCACAGTCCTGCATCTGAGTAACTGGAACTGCTACCCTAGACCAACAGCCTTCAAGGCAGTTCACGTCTTTAACAATCCCCTCGGCGCCTCCCTCTCTTCTACTGCCTCTGAGTCCCCATCACACTCTGGTGAAGATGGCTGATACCTCTCCCGGGGTTGTGAGTTCTGAATCAGTAGCCATTATCTTTGCCATGAGATATCTTTCCCACGTTTAATAACTTCCTAGCTCATTATGAATGACTGTTTTGTCTTCTCCAAAGCCATCCCAGATTAATCAGTACATTAGTCACTGACTGTGACATGTTAGCTTGTGTGTGATAGTGAACGTGTGTGTTGTTGAGCATGGTGCTACTGTCCTCATGATCCTTCAAAGCTGCAGATTCCTCCAGGGACTGGCATCTTCTGCTGACTTTGTAAGTCAGGGACTGCTTGAAAATCAGGTGTGGTCAGTGGATGTCAGTGCGGTACAGATCCAACACACTGCAGATTGGACACAGGCCTCTGTTCTTCTGGTCCCCATTTTTGGTTCCTTACTGCATGTGTGTCTCTCCCTAGGGAAGCTCACAGCCTCACTCACAGCTGGCTTCACCGAATGAGCACCACAGTGAGAAAGTGTGAACCAGAAGGAAGCCAGGGTCTTACAATTCAAACTGAGAAGCAACACCCATCACCTCACCTGTATCAGCTCAGTAAAAAAAACTTGTCCGAGAAGCCAACAACCGACCCTATGGACACCAGGGGGAAGATCACTAGCAGAACTGCCTACCGTGGGTAGCCAGAGAATGTCTAGCCTGCTGCGTCCACCATTTCTGAAACTATCTCCACACGAATTTCCACTAATCTTCCTCCTTCTTTTCTTCTCAAAATTATCAGCAAAGTCCTCCTCTTCTTCCTTTTCAGTAAACAGAGCCAGCCCCTTTCTTGCTCAAATTATTTCCGACCACTTTCACTTCCCTTTCCCAAGTCCTGTAAAAGAGACAGAGTGGGTAGTGCTTTTCATGGACTCAAGGGAGGGGATTTTTGCCTCAGGCCAATAATGACAGGGCCACGGCTGCAGCTTAGGTTCCCATCTGTCCTCCCCTGTCTTCAGATCACCAGACACTGTTTCAGCCGATGCCTGAAATTCTGCCTCAGGCCATTGGTAAGGATCATCTGGGTCAGTGGATATAAAAACTCCCTGCAAAAGCTGAGAGTGATTGATTTATGACTTCCCAAATTAAGGATGCTTCACCTTCCCAGCTGGGTGGCTTTGATGTTTTTAATTGCACCAAGACAGAAATTAAAGTATATGACATACAGTGTTCAGCTCTGGAACACAGGTACTGCTGTTGGGTATTCTGAACTGTCCTGGCAAAATGACAAGGATACAAAGAGATTTTATCTCCAGCAACAATCAAGCTACTCTGAATAATAAAAAGGAATTCCTTCTACAGGCTGGAGGTATGTCCTGGTCCTTTGTAATAACCCTTCCTGGGACAAAGGTTGATGCCCACAATAAAACCTATACATAACTCTACATGCTTAACTTATAAGGCTCAAGCCGAATTTCCATTGGATATTTCTTCTAATTTATTTGGGAAAGAAGGGATGAATCTTCTATGCAAATTTAGCTGCCACCTTCCTAAGCTAAAGGAACACATGTTTATCATTCAGGTGTCTCCAGAAAGCAAGAGCATGGCCTTTAAGTTACCTCAGTGAAGAAAACACAATGCTAATGCCCCCAATCTTCTCAGCATATCTAGGGAAAACGTCATATGACTCTTAAGTGAAGTTAAAGGTACTTTGTAGGATTTTCCTGTATCCTCATTCTACACATTAAATACAAAGGTGATTTGTATTTATCACACTTACTGGGGCAAAGACCAACACCTAATTAATGCGGTCTGCTTCTAGGATGTGGCCATCGCAGGAAAGTGCTGAACTGCCCACATCCCAAAAGCCCCTTCAACTACCCATCTCCCATATTTACACTCATTTCTTCTGGTCTGTTTTATCACCAAATATTTTGTTATTCTCTCCCTGAATAGGTTTGGAGATCCTAGGATGGTGTAATGTAGAACTCATCCTTTGGAAGATCTAGAAATCTCATTATAAAAGCAACATGGTGACTCAGGCTTGGTGTCTAGAGGTCAGAAATCCAAGGTCATCTCAATTACACAGCAAGTTTGAAGCAAGTATGAAGACCCTACCTCATAAAATAAATAAATCAAATATAGCATTTCATACCTTGTTTAGACCCTGCCTCAGACCACCTATCCAAAACATTTATGAAACACCAAAGGCTCAGTGTGAATATATATATATATATATATATATATGTATATATATATATATACATATATATATATATATATATATATAGGTTAAGATATACTATGATCACATCTCAACATTTTTCGTATGTACACACATACATTTATGTGTACATATGTCTAGAATAAACCAGAGTATTTACAGGTGAAAATGCAGCATGCAGCATGCAGTAAATAAAAATTGCTATTGCCACCAATTCCTAACTACACTCAGCTTCCCAACCAACAGAGTGAAACTGTGTGGGCAGAGCTATCTCAAAATAGAGAAGTCAAACCCTTCTCAACTTCTGCCTTCTATGATCTGCCTCCTCCCGTCATGTTGTGATCACACCAAGTGCGTTTCATTAGTCACCAATTCCCATAGTGTGTTCTTCCTAGCGTTGATCTGCACACCTCTCCTCTTTCCTGCCTTGTTATAAGAACCTACCGTTTGCTCCCATGTGCTCTGAAATCACAGGGATTTCGAAGCACTATGGATCAGGTAATACTGTTGTAATAGCTTTTGGAATGAGACCTAAGATACTTGATTTGACTTTCTCTTGTATCCATATAGAACTCAGTTAACAAGGCCTGAAGAAACCGAGAACTCTATCATCTCATACCAATCCTCTGTGCCTGCCCTGATGCCCTATCAGAGCATCATGCCTGGATCCATGCAGTATCCTCTCTCTGGTTTCAAATCATTTGGTTTTGTCCCTTACATCAAGCTGTCTTCATCAGGGTGGGCAGAGAGAAAGGCTTATTTTGTTTATTTTTCCATTTTATTTTAAACAAAAGTCAGATCATATTACTCATTAATTAAAACCCTCCAAAAGTTTCCCCTTTCCAAGAAAACCTAAATATGTATGTATACATATATGCATATATGTATATATGTATGTATGTATGTATACATAATGGTTCAAGAAGCCCGTCCATATCTGTGCCCACCCCTATGCCTACTGTCAGTCTGTCACCCTCCCTCACTCTAGCCACACCCAGGTTCACTCTAAGACCCAGACTTTCATGTATATGCTTTTCCCTCTGTTTGAAAGATTCTCCTTTCTTTCGTCCTGTCAAAATAATGACCGAATGCCATCTCAATAACAACACGCCATCCCAACCCTTCCAGGGCTCGCGACTTCTTCCTATGATTCTTTTCTTTGTCATGTAGTATTCTCTTTGTATTATTGATTTTCTTACAGCTTTAATTTTTTTAAGTTTTAAAATGTTTTTAATTAAAATAATTATGCCACTTTTCCTTGCTTTTCTTCCCTTTAACTTTTCCTATGCACTGCCTACAACCCACACACACTACTAAATAAATAATAAATAAAATCTGATGTGTCTGTATAATGCTACCTGCATGTATATGATTTCAAGGCTGACCATGTGGTATTGAAAAAACAATTGTGAAGTTCTTCCCTGTGGAAGACAATTTCTCCCACTCTCAGCATTCTTTAGCTGCCTGTACTCTTTTGTCTAGAGTTGAGACCCTGCCCCTCCGTTCACTTTAGCCTGTCTATTAATATCATCCTTGTTCATGTCTTGCTTAGGCAGTCAGGTTGATGGCGTGTCATGGGTCTAGTTTCTCTAACATTTCTAGGAGGAAAAAATGTCTAAATGACCTTCCTGTGCCTCTGGTTCTCATGATGGTTCTGCTCCTGCTTCTGTTATCTATGATTCCTGCACCTAGGAGTTGTATCATAGATATACCAATTGAGGCTGGACACCCCTTGTTCTGTTCATTTTTATTGGTTCTGATTTTCTGTGATAGTCTCCATCTGTTTGCAAGGAAATATTTCTTTGGGGGGGGGTGTTGAGACCTCTAATTATCTGTGAGTCTAAGAATAAATATTTAGTATGTAGTTAGGTATTATGCTGGTTTAGTAAAGTGGTGACAATAGGTTCTTCTCTGAGATCCATAACTTCATTAGCCTGGGGTAGTGGACTAGGTTTCTGGTACCAGGCTTGATTTCCCTCTTGTTAAGCAAGCTTAAGTCCAACTAGGAAGTTGGTGGTAATCATGTGTGTGTGTGTGTGTGTGTGTGTGTGTGTGTGTGTGTGTGTGTGTGTGAGAGAGAGAGAGAGAGAGAGAGAGAGAGAGAGAGAGAGAGAGAGAGAGAGAGAGAGAGAGAGAGAGAGAGACTATTGTACCTTTGGGGTCTCATCTTGTTTCCCTCCTTTGGAAGCTTTCATGGTGCTGAAAGGAGCCTTTACAAATTATTTTGTAAGGGGCATAATGGATACCTCAATTGTTTTTTCTTCCTTGATTACTCAAAAGTACATTTATTGTTACTTTTATGTGATACTCCAGTGGTGGCAAGATTTTCCAGCCTCCAAAATAGGTCATTAGGTTTTTTTTTTATTAGATATTTTCTTTATTTAATCAAATGATATCTCTTCTCCTAGTTTCCCCTCTGGAAAAAAAAATACTAAAACCTGTTCCCTCACCTCTCCCCCTGCTCACCAACTCACCCTCTCCCACATCATAGCCCTGGCATTCCCCTACACTGTGGCATAGAACCTTTACAGGACCAAGGGCCTCTCCTCCCATTGATGACCAACTAGG
The DNA here is from genome assembly GCF_008632895.1 of Mastomys coucha. NCBI lineage: Eukaryota > Metazoa > Chordata > Mammalia > Rodentia > Muridae > Mastomys > Mastomys coucha. The sequence goes on from NW_022196915.1 coordinate 104,823,174, forward strand.
ACATCCTCTTCTATACACATGCTGCTGGAGCCATGAATTCGACCATGTGTACTCTTTGGTTGGTGGTTTAGTCCCTGGGAGCTCTGAGGGTACTAGGTAGTTCATATTATTGTTCATCCTGAGGGGCTGCAAACCCTTCAGCTTCTTGGGTCCTTTCTCTAGCTCCTTCATTGGGGACCCTGTGCGCAGTCCAATGGATGGCTTTGAGCCCCTACTTCTGTATTAGTCGGGCACTGTCAGAGCCTCTCAGGAGACAGCTACATCAGGCTCCTGTCAGCCAGCACTTGCTGACATCCACAATAGTGTCTGGATTTGATGATTGAATATGGGAAGGATTCCCAGGTGGAGCAGACTCTGGACTGTCTTCTCTTTGAGTCTCTGCTCCAGGGATCTGGGTTTGAGTCCCAGCACCCGATGGAAGCTTACAAGCATCTTTAATGCTAGCTCTAGATCAGCCAGCATCTTCTGGCTTCTTTGGGCAGCAGACACACATACCTACTTGCAAGCAAAACACTCAGAGAGTGTTTTCCATTGTATGAATTATTTCATAACTGAGGAATCTCAGAACCTAACATATCACTAATTTCCCAATGAGTAATTAACACCCTGAATAAACGTGTGAATTATACATAACCATGTTGCCCCCTTGGCAGCTCAGACCTCGCTCGTCCTTGGCCCCGGCATACTCTCATGCTATGTTGCTACCTTTTTCCCAAAGCACCATACATATATCCCATAGCGTTGTACATATATCCCCTTGCTTGTGGTATTTTACCCCATATCATGCCCCAGTGTAAAATTCCCGTCCATATCCTTCTTGCACAACAGGGATGTAGGAGGCGACTTTCCTTTCAAGTTGACTTACTTCTTCCCTCCCTCCCTCTCCACAGACCTTTATGCAGACCTTTGATATATTTTCTGAGATTCTTCTGGTCATCACACAAGTGTCTGTCTCCACTAACTTCTGAGTCCTTGGACCTTGCTGTAGTATCCAAAGTAAAATAAATGTGTGATTTAAAAAACAATGCCACATTCTCCATTGCACAGACTATGGGGAAGGAATAACTTTGAAGATTGCTTTGTATATTCTAAGTATATCTGAGAAGCAAGCATGGCTCCAGGCAAATTTAAAACAAATTCCAGAAATATTAGAATGGTGATTGATCTAGAATTTCCCAAATTCACTTCATTACAAAATGTTGCCTGAAAATATATTTTTTAAAAAAGTTCTTTTTATAGGATGCATTCCCAATCTGCCAGTTTAAAATTCTGCCAAGAAAGAATCCAGAAAACTTGGTTTATTACTAACAAATACCACAGGGGAGTATTGTGACTGTGTAAATTTAGGAAAACTGTGGGCTGCTACAAATAGTACTGGAAGCAGTGCATTGAAGCTCACATAGAAAGTGATTTTATTCCTTTTTCTTACTTTAGATATTTTTTGGGCTACATTGGGGGTGTAAGTGTTTCAGCATCAATTCCTTCCTTCAAAATTCTAGAGTAGAATTCTGAGCTAGTGGTTGCCTGGGCCCCAAGGAGCAGAGAGCCATGGGTTCTTATTAATGTTTTCTCCTAGATTTGCAAGCTCACTTCCAGGGATGCCTTCAGCTGGCCTCAGTTCGCCCATCTGTAAAATGAATAAGAAGCCATCTCCTCACAGGGGATTTGGGAGTTTAATTATAGTCTGAAATTCTTTGCATCTGTCAAGAAGTAAAGACATGCAAGATCTAATTAGGAGCAAGCTATGAGTTAGCATTCTGGGTTATCCTACCGTTAATGTCATATCTGCATTTAAATTCACAGATTAAAGAGCCTCTCGGTTTTCAGAGCAAGAAGCTCCCACACTATGGAGCTCTAGCGCCAAGTCTATAGATGAGTTATGCGTGTTGTGAATGGCAGATCATGAGAGTTGGGCCTGCACAGTAGCTCCTGAGTAAACCCCAGATGTCTGTCCCTGGGCTTCCTACTGCACGAGAGCTTAGTTTTGCTTTTATTTCAATGTTGTTGCGCTCTGGTTCTTTCCTTTTGGAATAAAATATCATTTTACTAGTTTTTTTT
>NW_022196915.1:104825241-104829141 GCF_008632895.1 Mastomys coucha
TTTTTTATCCTACATAAACCCATGGTGGAGAGACTATTTTAGCAAGGCTTTGAACTTTGAAAGGGACTTAACTTTTACAGTGTTAACATTTTAAGATTGTAAGACATCTAAAGTTATGTTTATATCATGATATTAATATAAGATCCTGGTTATGAACAAAGAAGTTTATTGTTTGATAGTGTTGTATAACTGTGTCAAGTCAGTGAGGGCATAAATTGCCCTGGTTGTACTTTCCCAACTTGACACACAAGTGAGGGCTACCTGTGAAATGGGACTCCCAATTGAGAAAATGTCCTCATAAGATTTTGGCCTGTAGGAAACCCTGTGGGACATTTCTTGAAAAGCAATTGATATGAGAGAGCCCAGCCCATTGTGCGTAGAGTCGCTCCTGGTCCCGAGTTGCACAAGGAAGCAGCTAAGCAAGCAATGGGGAGGAAGCCAGCAAGCAGCATTCCATGGCTGCTTTGGTTCCTACTTCTAGTTCCCTGAATTGAGTTTTTACCCTGAATTCTGTAAGTGATGGCATATGACCTGTAAGGTGAAGTCAACTGTCCCCTCCCCAAGTTGCCTCTGGTCATAATGTTTGTCACAGCAATGGAAAGCCAGATAGGCCACTTGCCTGTTAGACGGCTCCACTCACCACAGTGTGAGAGTGTCTGAATAATATTCCATTTTTAGGGCCATCCTCCAAAGGTTAGGAGCAAAATTTGCCAAGCTGATGGTCTCATGGGTAAGGAATGCTCCGTGGTGCAATAACACAAGGTAATGTCCCTTTTAGTGATTTTTGGAAAATGAATGTTGCAGGGATGCACTCCATGGGAGAAGGTATCTTTGGGGCATCTCTCTGAACACTCCTCTTAGGAAACAGGAGACTCTAGGGACAATACGTATTTATCAGCCAGGTGAGAAAGAGAAGAAACAAGCTCAGAAATGTGAGGTGCGAGAAGGCAGGAATACGATCGCCTTGTGTTAGAGCTGATTCCATTGTCTCGAGTCTGAAATCTGAAGAAGAGCAAGAAGAAAGAAAGGGTTTCAGATTCAGTCTTATACAAAATGGAAACTTCATTCTTTCCTTCTAAGACTCCAACTGACTGGATCGACAAGGCCTATTCACACGTGGAGGGTGAGCTGCTTTAGTCAAAAGCTACTGATTTAATGATTCATCGAATATTTTTTAAATCATCTTAAAATGTTAGTGATACACTGTTAAAAGTAAATACCTTATATAACCTTGACACAGAAAAAAAGTTTGCATTTCAATGTTCAATGCCGTATGAAGGTGCTGCCATTGAGCAAGAGAAAGACTAATTGTTTCTGCTGTGTAGACTTCCCCCTTAGGTTTTCTACCCAAGATGTAAGGCACAGATAGCTAGGATATCATGTTCCTCTGAACCTGGCATTTTTAGGGTAAAAATAAGAGGATCAAGAGTCAAGAGCTATATTCACTATAGAGTAAGTTTAAGTTCAAGGTAAGTTTGAGTCCAGCCCGGCCTACAGAAAACTCTGCCTAAATAAATAGTGAGATGGGGAAGTACACAAGCAAGCACATGGCAGACAGCAAAAGCAGAGGCATAATAGCACAATCCACATGCAAAACTACTGCTATTTTCAAAGAAACTTGCTTTTCAAACCATAAGCGTGCCTACAAAGCCTCAACCGTGGTTAAGCACGTCCGCTTCCATCCCTATGTTCAATACTTTGCATTAAGAATGAGATGTTTGAAAGAACTAGAGAAATTGTGACTATCTCCTCTGGGAAAGAAAGACAATATTTTTTAAAGTGTGGCAATGGATAAAAACAGGAATCCAGAAGAAATGTGCAGATCCTGGCACCCAGTGGAAATACTACCGACACAGTTTTGTGCCCATGTCCTTGTTAAGGAGGACACCTCCCAGCCTAGAGAAGAGCAATCCTCTTATCTTCTTGAGCCAGCTAGTGCATGACGTTCTCCAGGCAATCAGAATGGTTCCCATCTCTCAGCTTCCAACCAGCAACCCAAGGACCTCCTTCCCACCTCCTGCTATCCAGTTATGCTTGCTTTCCACTGCCAGTTTCCAAGACAAGCAGGAATGTAAACAATTGCTCCTGTCAGAGGCATCATGGTGTTTGGATCCATTTTGTGGATGGAAATATGAAAGATTGCGACAAAGTTGGTTTACGGAGACAGGGTCAGAGATGGTAGTTGGTATAGCTATTTCCACAGCTAGTGAATGAATGAGGGTATGCTACAAATGAGCCCAGCCAGAGCTAAGTGAAAATCATGCCACTCCAATCTAGAAGCCACTAACTGCCGGTTCATAGCCACTTTCTACAAGTTCATGATGATGGTAATGATCATGATGACAAAGCCATTTACTGACCTTTTATTCTGTGTCACATCAAATATTAACTCTTTAGGTCAAGCATAGAATTTTAATTTTGCAAAAGAAGAAAATGAGACCTAGAATCACACTAAGCCAGAGCAAAAGAACCTGTGTTCAGTCTAGTCTGGTTTTAACTGGCCCTTTCCCCCAAGATGCTAACCTTAAAATATAGCAGTCCATTATCAACCATGAGCTAATTGCATTTGAAGCTGTGATGCTCCCATATTATGTACATTTATCTATTAGAAAAATTAAGATATTTAATTCTGCACTCACCAGATTAAAAATTTGTTTGATCAAATCTCACAATTACAGCATCAAGAAATATTTCTCATTTATGTGTGTGTATGTATGTATATACTTGACATAGCACATGCAGGGAGATCAAAAGACAAGCTATGGTTCTGGGGTTTGCCTTCCATGTTGTTTGAGACAAGATTTCTTGCTGCTGTTGGGTTTGTCAGTCAAGCTGGCCTGTGGGCTTCTGGGGACTCACCTGTCACCCCTCATCTTGCAGAGCTGTGTTGGCAGATATGAGCTACCATGTCTAGCTCTATGTGGTTTCTGGACATCTGAGCTCATGTGCATATTCTTTACACCAAGTGCTCTACCCATAGAGGCATCTCCACAGGCCGACCTGAGGAATTTTTAACATAGAGTTTCACACATTATCACACTGTGGTTTCATTAAATAGAGCACACATTTAGCTTAAGAAGGGGCTGAAGATGCTGCCATAGAAATCCAGAGAGAAATATGTTCTTGATGGAAGTAGATGAAGCCATGGTTTGGAATACCTGTATGCAAATAATAAATGAGGCTGCAGGAAGCTCACTCTGGCTGTTCGATGGAGTGGCATCTAGGAAGTCAAGAAGCTAGCCATTTCAAGTCCAAGTGGATCAGGAACCTCCACATCAAAGCAGATACATCGAAACTAGTAGAAGAGAAACTGGGGAAGAACCTTGAGCAAATAGGCACAGGGGAAAATTTCCTGAAGAGAACACTAATAGCTTCTGCTCTAAGATCAAGAATTGACAAATGGGACCTCATAAAGTTGCAAAGCTTCTGTAAGGCAAAAGACACGGCAACCAACAAATTGGGAAAAGATCTTTAACAACCCTATATCTGATAGAGGGCTAATATCCAATATATACAAAAAACTCAAGTTAGACTTCAGAGAAACAAATAACCCTATAAAAACGGGGTACAGAGCTAAACAAAGAATTCTCAACTGATGAACACCGAATGGCTGAGAAGCACCTAAAGAAATGTTCAACATACTTAGTCATCAGGAAAATGCAAATCAAAACAACTCTGAGATTCCACCTCACACCAGTCAGATTGGCTAGGATAAAAGACTCAGGTGACAGCAGATGCGGGAGAGGTTGTGGAGAAAGAGGAACATTACTTCATTGCTGGTGGGAGTGCAAACTGGTACAATAACTTTGGAAATCAGTTTGGCAGTTCCTCAGGAAATTGGACATAGTTCTACCAGAGGACCCAGCTACACCACTCCTGGGCATATACCCAGAAGATGCT
>NW_022196915.1:104829516-104848203 GCF_008632895.1 Mastomys coucha
GAAATTCTTAGGGAAATGGATGGATCTGGAGAATATCATCCTGAGTGAGGTAACCCAATCACAAACAAACACACATGATATGCACTCTCTGATAAGTGGCTATTAGCCCAGAAGTTTGGAATACAGGAAGAACAACCCACAAACCACAAGAAATTCAAGAAGTAGGAAGACCAAAAGGTAGACATTTCATTCCTTCTTAAAAAGGGGAACCAAATATCCATGGAAGGAGTTGCAGAGATTAACTATGGAGCAGAGACTGAAGGAAGGACAAGCTAGCCAAAAATCTCCTGAGAGACTCTGATAGTACCTGACTAATACAGATGTAGAAGCTCACAGCCATCCATTGAACTGAGTACAAGGTCCCCAATGAATGAGTTAGAGAAAGGACCTATGGAGCTGAGGGGTTTGCAGCCCCTAAGAACGAACAACAATATGAACTAACTAGTACCCTCAGAGCTCCCAGGGTCTCAACCACCAACCAAGGACTGCACATAGAGGGGTCTGATTGTTCAGGCAGCATGTGTAAAGTAGAGGAGATTGCAAATTCGATCTTCAATAGGAGGAGAGGACCTCGGCCCTGTGAAGATTCTGTGCCCCAGTGTAGGGGAATGCTAGGGCCAATAAGTGGGAGAGGGTGAGGTGGCAGGTATGGGGAGGGGAGAGGCAACAGGGGTTTGTTTTTGTTGTTTTTGTTTGTTTATTTGTTTGTTCTTTGGAGAGGAAACTGGGAAAGGAGAAATTTATGTGTAAATAAAGAAAATATCAAAAAAATGAAGCTAGCCATTGTCTCTTGCTTGGAACCTCTTCTCTCTGTTATTTCTTTTATTAATATTTTTCATTTGCTGTAAGCTTCTCCCTGTAACAAACCCCATTCAACTATTTTGGAGAGGTCTCGTAGGAAAAAAAAATATTTCTTGTTTTCCAAAGAAACTGCCTAAGAATTGTGTTTGCAAGAATGTGAGCATCCTGTTAAGTGATAGCTTGGTGGGCTCAGAAATTAATTTCCTTTACGTCTCATGGCCTCACATGCCGGTTCCCACTGTGGCTTGTTGCTCATATATCACTCTCTCCAATTACAAACCCTGCTTGAGAAGAACTGGCTGGAGGACACATAAAAGTAGATCAATCATAATATCTACGCCCCCCTGGGAAGGAGCCCATCTCATTTTCATGGCCGGCAAATACAGTATTAAATTAACTTTCTTTTAATTTATCAAATGCAAGCCATTTATTCATTCGTGCATCTGGTAAATATTTATTGAGTACCTACTATATATCAGCCACTGTTGACATGTCCAGGGAGATAGGAGGGACAAGTCAAAGGACAAGTGGCACTCATCTCCCTCCAAGATGCACCCAGATGCATTCATACACCCACTCAGAGTTTAGAAACAAGGGTGTAACTGCTGTGAACCCGCGAAAGGTTAAGCTGTTCTACAGTTTGTTATTTTTCTTAACTTTATTGCCCTTAGTTTCTGTAATTATCTTATCATTAGTGAAGTATGGCTTGCTTAAAATTCTCCCTAAAAGAAGAGGAAGAAGAGAATGAAGAAGAAAATGACATTATGAGTCAAGCAAGATGATTTGGTGGGTGAGCGCGCAGGCAGCTCTCACAGAGGACCTACGTGTGCTTCCCAGAACCAACATAGAAGCTCACGACCTTCTGTAACTCCAGTTCCAGGGGGTGCAATGCCCTCTCCTGACTTCCACAGGCTCCAGACATGTGAATGGTGCATAGGCATTCATGCGGGCAAATGATCCAAAGTAAAATAAAATAAAATAAAAAATTTAAATGACATTGCATTAACTGTAGATAAAACTGTTGCTAGCCATAAAATTTCTGTTTGTCCTCTCTGGTAAGTAAAACTTTTCTCTACATCTTACCACCAAACAAAGGTCTGAAGTGTGTTCCTTTTTCAATGGTTTGTGTAAGAGAGTATGGGTGAGTCATGTGTGTGTGTGTGTGTGTGTGTGTGTGTGTGTGTCTGTTTGTCTGTCTGATCTCTCTAGACTGTTATACATGAGCCCAGCTTTTTCATTAGGATGATGTCATGACTCATCACAATTTATAACTTGATTGTGTGTTGTAATTGTGGTTGTTTGAATTGCAGTCTGTAGCTGTTAAGGTTAATATAGACATTATTTTTATGATCTACTTTGTTTTTATCTGTGTGAACTGTATGTGTGTGTGTGTGTGTCTGAGTGCCTCTGTGTCTGTGTGGCTGCGTATATACATAGGTATCTGCAGAGGCAAGAGAAGACACTGGGTCCCTGGAGCTGGAGTTACTGGCAGCTTTGTGAGCCCTATGACTCAGGCTCTCAGAAACAAACTCTGGCCATTTGGAAGAACAGCAAGGTCTCTGACAGTTGAGACATGCTCTCCAGCCCTGTATGGACACTCTCACATACACATTGTGGAGGCCGTGCTTTTGAGATAAGCACCTGACAGTGAAACCATAGGTGTGTAGACTCGAGCTTGGTGCGCTGCCTAGTGGCTTCCATCACGCATGCTCTCTCCGCCTTCTGCACCTCCTCCACATCCTCAATGAAGCTTGCTGTTCTGTAACACTTCATCTTTAGCTGTTACTGCATTTCGCTTGGGCAAATGGCCCATTTATGCTTCTCGGGTGACTACTAATGTTGAGAGCTCTTTAGACGGGGCATTTGGCTATCAGCTGTACTAATGCACCTCTTGAGATCTTTTGTCCTGTCTTGGGTAGTCTCACATTTTCTTGGAGGGGTGTAGTAGTTCTTCACAGGGCCTCAACAGGAGTCTCTTCTACTATTACAAGTATGTCTCCCTAGCTGGTAGCTTACTTCTCCCTCATATTTTTTGTACGTCTAAAATTGTCTTAATTTTCAAGTAGTCCAGCTTTTCTGTGTTCTCTATGCCCAGCTTTTTGGAGAGCCCTCTTCTATGGTTTGAGTTTTACCAATAGTCACATAGGCATTTTGTCTCACGTTCCTCTGTAAGACTTATTATGCAAACTTTAGAATTTATGATTACAATTTAACTGAAAATAATTTTTATGTTGACACTATTTATGGGTGAAAATGCATTCTTCATTGGGTATTTTAGGGAGATGGCTTCTGACAGCAATTAAGTCAATAACTAGAATATAAGGATAAAATATTATTAATATTTAATAAGAATCTAGCCAAAATATTATGTATAATCTTAAAAGCAATACTGCCTTGAACATCTTTTATATGCAATTGACTTTATGCATATATACCACTTGTGTACTATAAGTTCCCATCTTGAAGGTGAAGAAATAAAGGTTCAGAGGTGATGAGCAGTTTTCTATAGCCAGATAGATGGTGGGAAAGCCCACAGAAGACATTCGGTATTCCAGCTATAGCACTGCCTCTCCCAGCCACAAGGCCACACTGCCTCTCGAAAAATCTCCTACAGTACACCTTTCCTTATACAGGCCGAGTTCGGTCAGCCAGTTTACACAGGACAGATTTCATGACTTAAGAAGCATCGGGTTTGGGGGCATAGCTACAGGATATAAGCTGTTTTGCTTCCTGCTTTGTTGCTTTCCTGGATTTGAGTACCTATCCCTACATTACAGGCAGGCAGAACTTCTCTGCAAGCAATTTTTCTTTAAGTTCCATGAGTCTGTCGTTATCGGAGCTTCCACCACACTCAGCATGCTAAAAATGAACCGGTGAGGGCTGCATTCCATTCTGTGCATCTCCTTCAGCAGTTGCTGGGATTTTACCGAGACTCCAAGCACGGGCCCTTCCCAGCTTCCCGTGTCTGTGGCTTGAAGCCAGCCCTTTAAAATCAATTTCGCTTGCCCTTGACTCTAGTGGTCAAATTTCTATTTGATTTCTATTTCTTATTATCTTATTTGAATCCTGGATTCCATCCAAAATATGGAGCAAGAAGAGAGCCCAGATTTTTGAATGCTGATACCACCAGCAGACTGTAAGGCGACAGCCCATTGTTCTGACTGGAGCCTGCATAAACATGTTCCGAGTCCCCAGTGACTGCTGGCTTGTGTATGGTACCTACCACCTACTTCAGTTGCAACACATGCTCCACCAAAGTGGAGTGTTCAAGGTGTAGAATATGATTTGTGGCTTTTGGAGACAGTGCCTCACGAGTTGGAATCAAGAGGCAAATGTAGGGGTTGGGAGAAAGCAACCACTAGTTCTTCTTAAGCAATTAACTCAGCCCTCCTCATGTGAGCTGGATGCAAAGGTTTGGAGCAACCATATTGTGACTCTCAGCTCTAATTAGACTCTAATCCAGCAGCCCATGTGATTAAGAGGTTTATAAATAGAGTTTCAGATACAAAAAGCAAAACTACAACTCAGAAGTCATGACTGAATGAGTTCAGTTTAAAGAAAAGTTATTTGAGATGGTGTTGGGGGAACTGCTACTGCCTGGGCACCTAGAGAGACCAAGGTGGGATTAGCTTTGAAGTGCAGGCCTCGAAATGTAATCCTGGTGCTTGAAGGTCTCTGTGTTAAGTGCTGGAGGATAGAAGATGTTAATGCAAAGCTCCAAAAACAGCCAGGAGCCCAGGGGGACAAACAAACCCAGAGTAAGTTCTCCACAAGGAGAGTCATACAGAAAAAAGCAAAAATTGTTTGTTTGTCATAGGCTTGAAAACATTCCAATGGTGTTTCTTCTGTGTCTCACAAGTTCCATCTGTAAAACCCTTTGGTCCAAAAATCATCTGCCGATGTCATGACCTCAGTTCAAACTTAGCATTGGCATGACCTTCAAAAGGTCATTAGCTACTCCTTCTCCGACCTAAGTGTCTCAGAGGTGGGCATGTTTGCATAATCTAGACTAGTCAAGACTCGGGATTTTGCTTTGTGAAGAAATGAATTATGGGAAAGATGCTGCTAAATGGTATCTAACTTCTCCTTTGACCTAAATGTTCTGTATCTACATTTAATAATGTTTCATAATGAACAGTTTGGAGATGTGCCAAATGTGTTTGCATACCCAAGTAGGTGGTTTACTAACAGAGGTGAGGTGGGGGAGAAGAAGGTGATCCGTCCTGTAAAGAAGGAATGAATGTCTGAACACTGATAAGGTTTAGAATAGCAAGCAGATGGTGACACTCGATGACTGACTTTATGTTGATTTTAGTCTTGTTTTAGACTGCATATTGGTCATGCTGCCACACACTGGCAGCTCACTTGACCCAGGATCCACCTGAATGACAAATTCTAGCTTCCCATGCTTTCTGCAGCATCACACTCTGTTAATATTTATTCTGTAATAGCTTTCCTAATAAAAATCAGCTAGATTAGGTAAAGAAGAAGCTTTATAAATAAATAGCTTCTTATAGTCTGGGCAGGTTAGGCTCAACACAACTCATTAATGAAAACAATTGTAGCATGCATATTCACACACATACACACATTATGGCTCATCCTATTAAAAGAGATAAATGACACAATTATTTGAAAGTTCTTAGAACTAACGAGTGCTCTAACCAATGGTGGTAGCAATACCAAAGGAAAGATGAATATTTCAAAACTTAAATCTTAGTTGGAGCAAGCTGGCCTCCTGAGCTGTGGACTACTGCAGGTGCCAGGCTGTAATGACTACTCTACTATGCAATGCAGTCTCGGTCCTTCTCATCGTACCTGTAAGACTTCTGCCAAGAGCCTCTCTCCACAACAAATTCTTAGTTCACTTCCCAGACATCTTATGGTCGTTTACAGGATTCTTTTAGCAAACATGCATGAAGCTTGGACTTCCAGATTAGGATGGGAATGACATCACTACTTGTCTTCGCTCTTGTCTCTCCAGTTTCTCTCTCAGAGGATGTAATGAAGAACTGATGTCTTTAGGGTGAGAGAATCACAATCAAGTATCCAGGGCCAAGCAGTCCTCCTCAGTTCTCTAGCAACCAGCAGCCGGAGCCTTGCCCTGCATTTTTCATCAGCCACCATTACCTCAAACTCAGGGAGCTGCCCAAAAATAAAGTAGGTCCCAGAGTATTCCACTGACAGAATTAGCTTGAAGTAATTGACTTCTGAATGATAAGTTTATTCTTCAAAGGAATAAAGATTTGGTGACAGCAAGAGTGATGTCCCCACAGGAACTGACAGGCAGTGAGCTGGTGAGATGAATGATGTGCTTATGAAGTGTCTTCTACAAGCAACTATATTCTGTGAGCACACACAGGCACACACACACATTCACAGGCACACACACACATACCTATACACCACACACGTCCACATACACAGCATATGCATACACATACATAGCACACACACACACACACACACAGACATTCACAGCACACACACACATATATACACAGCACACACACACATACACAGCACACACACACATACACATTCACAGCACACACACATACATACACAGCACACACACAGGCACATACATATATACATACACAACACACACACAGCACACATATACACAGGCACACACACATACCTACACACCACACACATATACATACACAGCATATGCATACACATACATAGCACACACATACACACACATAGACATTCACAGCACACACACACACACATACGCATTCACAGCACACACACATTCACAGCACACACACACACACACATACACATTCACAGCACACACACATACACAGCACACACACACAGCACACATATACACAGGCACACACATACACAGCATGTATGCACAGAGAGAGAGAGAGGCAGAGAGAGAGAGAGAGAGATTGAGGGTTGCTGTGAGCTGGCAAGGGTATTGCCATCCAAGCATATTGCTCCTTACTTACCACTCATTTTACCAGGTACTGAGCCTTGACAATGGCCAGGGGAAATGAGAATGATGGCTTGAACAGGCTGAGTTAGCACTCAGACCACACATCCCACACACACCACACATCCCACACATCCCATACATCCCACACATCTCACACATCCCACACATCCCACACATATCATACATACCACACATCCCACACACCCCACACATCCCACACATACCATACATACCACACATCCCACACACACCACACACACCACACACACCACATTGAATGGCCCGAGCAGGCTGAGTTAGCACTCAGACCACACATCCCACACATCCCACACATCCCACACATCCCACACACACCACACATCCCACACACACCGCACATCCCACACACACCACACACACCACACACACCACGTTGAATGGCCTGAGCAGGCTGAGTTAGCACTCAGACCACACATACCACACAGACCACATTGAAGAATTCTGCCAAGGACACTGGGAGACTACTACACACAGGGGTTAATGGCCAAGCTGGGCCCTGAAGAATAAGTCTGATTAAAGCATTGGAGAACCGCCTCACTGCTGCTCTGCTCACCGTCTGTCCTCACTCAGCAGAGTCTCAAGCTGAGAACACACGATGCAGATAAGTTCATCTGGGGAGTAACTGAACAGGCAAGGTGTGGCCAGATGCTTTTCTGGGAAGGTGAGTGGGCAGAGGAACCCTACAGACATGTGACTTCTCCACAGAATGGAATATGTGTGCCATGTCTCACCCATGACCTCTTGGATTTCTTATGGCTGACCCCCGGGAAGCCTGTGTCCTTCTCTTGTAAGGTTCAAATGCTTCCCAAAGCTATGGGTTGCTCTGTAGAACTTACTGTACTAGAATTTGTAAACAATATGGGTTTTAATTTTTAAGTGAAGTCTGCATAAGATAAAACTATTTAAAGGAGACAGCGCCATCGTATAGCATTGCCTTTATCTAGTTTTTAAGGATTTTTCATCACCCCCAAGTCACCCCACACCTATTGAGCGGTTTCTTCTCAAACACCTCTCTCCAGGCAACTACAGACAACTTTCTGCTTTTACATACAGATTTTTCTACTTGGAAAGGTGTACTTGAATAGAATCACATCATATGCAATCTTTGCTCTCAGCTTTGTTTGCTTAGGATAATGGTTTTGAGGTTAATATATGTTTTACCATGCATCAATAGTTCCTTTTAATAGATTTTCATGGATAATAGTGTGGGTATATAGACTGTGTATATGTGTGTGTGCTTTATGTGTATGCTTTGTGTGTGTGCTGTGTGTGTACTGTTTGTGTGCTATTGTGGGGGGTGTTTGTGTGTGTATATATGGTTTATGTCTGGTGTAGGTGTCGTGTGTGTGTGTGTATGTGTGTGTGTGTGCGTGCTGTGCTATGCTCATGTGTGTGCTGTGCTCTGTGTATGTGTGTGCTATGTGTATGTTTTATGTGTGTGTATGTGTGTGTGTGGTATGTGTGTTTGTGTACCATTTGTGTGCTGGGTATGCTGGGTGTGCGCTGTGTGGGGGGCAGTGTTTGTGTGTGTGTATGTGTAGTGTATATGTGGTGTATACATAATGTGTGTCTGTGTCTTCTAAGTGTGCATGTGTTGTGCTGTGAGTGTGTGTGCTCTGTGTATGTTTTATGTGTGTGTATGTGTGTGTGGTATTGTGTTTGTGTGCCATTTGTGTGCTGGGTATGCTGGGTGTGTGCTGTGTGGGGGTCAGTGTTTGTATGTGTGTATATGTAGTGTATATGTGGTGTATATATGATGTGTGTGTGTGTCTTCTAAGTGTGCATGTGTTGTACTGTGAGTGTGTGTGCTCTGTGTATGTTTTATGTGTGTGTGTGTGTGTGTGCACTGCAAGTGTGCTGTGAGGGTGGTATTGTGGTATGTGTGTTCTGTGTGTGGGTGCTGTGGAGGTGTGTACTTTCTCACACTTGTTCATGTGGAAGTTAGAGAACAATTTTGGGGAGTCACTTCTCTCCTGTGGATTCCTGGCATGGAGCTCCAGTGGTTATTCTTAGTTTTGAGTACTTTTACCTGCTAACACATTTCGCTGGCCTCATACTCTGTTTTTTGAGGCATAGTCTCCCACTGACCGTGAAGCCTACTGAGTGGCTGGAAGGTAGATCCTGAGCCTCACCTGTCTCTACTCTGCCCTTCCAGCACTGGGATTCTGAACACACACAGGCAGGCTTTTAAGCTGACAATCGATCTGACAACCTGACAATCTGACAACCTGACAATCTGACAATCGATCTGACAACCTGACAATCTGAGCTCCGGTCCTCATGCCCCGCAGAAACCTTGCCCATCGGGCTATCTCCCCAGCCCTTACTGCTCATCATGTCAGATGAGTTCTAAGAATATTTTTCATATCCTAAATATCGACCCCGGCTCACTCTAGAGTCCAGCCCGACTTCTGCATCTTCCCACTCCCTGCAGACTCTCATTCCTCTCCTGTGACCACATCCCTGCTGCATGTATGTTTTTCACTGTAGTGAAGTTCCATTTCTCTTTTTTTCTCCTGATTTTTACAATTTCAGTATCATATCTAGGAATGTTGGACCCAAAGTCACAGAGACTGTCTTCTTTTTCTAAGTTTCATGGGGTTTCTAAGCTTCTTTTCTATTTAGTTTTCTAGTCCATTTTAAATTAATCTCTTCACCCAGTTTGAAATAGAAATTTGACGCTGGATATTCCATTGTCTGGAACTGTGTGTTTATAAAACCTTTCTTTCATTTCTTGTGGCTCCAGCATACAACCCATATATAAGCATCATTTCTATACCCTTACTCCTGACAAAGATCTCAGCCACAGAAAGCTCCACTTTATTCCGGTCTCTTGATAACTCAGAACATGAAAGCTCACCTGTTATTTTTCTTCCCTCTCTCACTGGAACACTTCTTGACTTCTGAGGTTGAGAAAAACTCCATTTTTTTGAGTCCCTTTCAAAGATTACATTTGACCACAGTGCTGAGAGAGTCTCCAGTGCAGAGCCCAGGAAACACAGCAGCCCCCATGCACGTTCCTATTTGTTCTCTCTAGGCACCTTCAGAGACCAATTATCAGAATTTTGATCCTTCTACCTTGAACCTCCTCTGCCAGCAAGGTTTTATTGAATAAATGGCACGTCCACTACTTTCTTTTCAGGAAGTGGAGAGTTTCATGTGACCAAGGTTGGCTTCCAACTAGCTATATAGCCAAGAATGGCCTTGGACTCCTGAGTACCTGGATTAAAGGTGAACATCACTGAACCTGGATTGTGAGGTTCTAGGAACTGAGCCCACAGCTTCCTGCAGCCAGACAGGCAGTCTAGCACGTCAGTTATGCCTCCATCCACAGAGTTTCCCCTTCATGACAACTCTGCGTGGCACGGCCCATGCCCTGTCCCACATTGGTAGTTTGTTGGCCCAAGACCTCTGACTGATTATTTACCTCTTAAAATATTTACATTGACTCTTTGAGGACACAGCTAGTCCTGGCAGAATTATTGTGGAGCCCCCAAGGGCTAGTCTCTGAACTTTTCCAGTTGGAAAGGTCAGGCAGTTATGGGAACTGACAAGTTTTAATTTTGTAACCTCTGTGGAGCTGAGTGGGAGCAGACTGCGACAAATAAATTAGTGCGAGTTTGACAGGAGGCACAGGGAACACTCCCACAGGAGGAGACAAGAGTCCACTTGACTCTGGTCAACCAAAGAGGGAAGCTGGGTGTGCCGCGGACACACTCAAGCTGTGTCATCATGTGGATGGAGGCGAGGTTATTAACCCCTTATATCTCCTCCAGGCCGTGTCCAGCTGAGGTTCACTCACTCTGCTCTGATCCAAAGGAGGTTACTCATGATTTATAGAGCCTCAGAGGTATGGATGCCCCAGAAACTGCTCTCAACAGGCTGTTCAAGAACTTTAGGAACTTTAAATGCATTGACCACAAAGAGGCCCTCATTAGAGTTTTGTTCTTAACAAAGCCAGCTCCCACTAGCACTATGAAAGAGAGATCATGTCCAGGCCCTGCTTTAAGATACCAGGACAGCACTGGGCATTTTGTTCTTTAATCTTCTTGCATGCACAGTGGGAAGGACATGATAATGCTCCACCACCATTAAGACACGTCCTCTCCTCAATCCAACTGCTTCTGCTAAGGGGTTCTATCACTCCCCACATTACATCCTGGGCTTTGTACAAAAAGTTATAGGAAAACAAAATGCCACAGGAGACACGAGAAAGTCACAAAGTGCTCAAATTACTGTTTGTTATATGTCCAATCTCGGGATATATAAAGTTGAGTAATGCCTTATAATACCTCTTTACGTCCCCTTATGAATTGTGTGTGTGTGTGTGTGGAGGTGTGTGTGTGTGAGGAGAGAGAGAAAGAGAGGGAGAGAGAGAAAGAGAGAGAGAGAGAGAGACGCCTGTGTGGTCACCTGAAGGGCATATTGTAGAGGCCAGAGGAAAGCACCACAATCTCACAGAGCTGAGTTAGGTAGTTGTGAGCTCTCTGACGCCAGTGCTTGGACTTACCTGCTGGGAACCTCTGGTACCATGAATGGCAGTGTAACAGTTTGAGAAGGATTAGCAGGTGTCGCCTTGTTGGTATAGATGTGGTCTTGTTTAAAGAGATATGTCACTGGATGTTAGGCTTTGAGGTTTCAAAAGCCTATGCTGTTCCCAGTTAGCCTAACGGTTGTGTCTCAAGATGCTAACTCTCAGTTACTGCTCCAGACCCATGTCAGCTTGCCTGCCTCCATGCCCCCATCATGATGGCCATGGATTCTAACCCTCTGGAATGGAATGGTAAGCCTCAAATTAAATGCTGTCTTTTATGAGATGCTTTGGTCATGGTGTCTAACCACATCAATAGAAAAGTAACTAAGACAGACCCAAACTCAGCTTCTCCAGTAAAGTTGCAGATGCTTTTACATATTGAAACATCCATCCCTCATACAGTTTCTGCACTACTGTTAACTTCTCTTGAATCAGTGTGGGTCTCCTAAAGCCTACTTTATCTACTGAAACATTCACCTCAAATGCATGCCTCCTGTGAGTTTCAACCCCAACGTTTTTAGCTTTCGTTTTTACTTTGTTGGCTGTCTTTCAGAACTTCACCAGTTTCTCAAAGATCTGTTTCGTTAAATGTGCCCAATGTTATCACCTCTGCTCTTCATCCAGCTCATTATTATCTGGGACACCTCCTCTCCTCCTGCACTCAGGGGCCCCTAAAGTCTATATTTCTCTCATGCCTCCTGTGGATGCCCCTAGTGAAGTTACCCAGAAAAAAGACCCCACCCTGCATCTACAGAATGTCTTCTTAAAGATAGGAAATGGTCTAATTCTTTGTACCATGCCTTAGTTAACAGCCATCAGCAAACTTAGCCAGATATTCACATTAATTGCAACAGTTGCATCGCTTAAACCGTATTTACAGGCTTATCTAGGACTTTTGTCTTTGCTCTGCTTCAGACCACTGCAGTACAACAGTCTTATGATTGACAACTCAGAGGCTCAACAAGAATAGGCTCTTTTGTCCATTTTGCTCCATATGTACTCCTACCACATAGCACAGCCCTCAATGTATTGTAGACAAATTAAAACATTTTAATAAACAAATAATCACTTTATTTTTATATTCTCTCTCCTATTCTACACAACTATCAAAAGAAACAAAAATAAACCCATGATTTCAACATCATTTGTCAATAACCCAACAGTGGTCATCTTCCGTGTATAACAAAATAATGACAACTACATTTGCCAGTAACATTTTGTCTTAGTTAGGGTTTCACTGCTGTGAACAGACACTATGACCAAGGCAACTCTTATAAGGACAACACTTAACTGGAGCTGGCTTACAGGTCCAGAGGTTCAATCCATTATCATCAAGGTGGGAACGTGGCAGCATCTAAGCAGGGATGGTGCAGGAGGAGCTCAGAGTTCTACATCTTCAAGGCAGCTAGGAGAAGACTAGCTAGGACTATTCTAGAAGACTTCTAGACTATTCTAGAAGAATGCTAGAAGATAGGCAGCTAGAACGAGGGTCTTAGAACCCATACCCACAGTGGCACACCTACTCCAAGGCCACACCTACTCCAACAAGGCCATATCTCCAAATAGTGCCACTTCCTAAGACAAACATATTCAAACCATCACATATTTGCTATCCCTGCCATTGAAGACCTCCTAGCCTTAATTTGTGGGACAAGGCTGTGTTTAATCTAACATCCAGTTTATTTAAAGATCAAGAATTAGGAACAGAAAAAGTTAATACAATGCTTTTGAAAGATGTAATCAAATTTTATGAAGAGATAGAGGTTCTAATTCCTAATCTTTATCTTTTTTAAAAAAAATTGAGCTTATAATTACAAAATTTCTTCCCTTTCTTTCATCCAAACCTTGCCATATACCCTCCTTGTCCTTTTGCAAATTCATGCCTCCTTTTTCATTAGTTGTTGTTGCATACATATTATGTATATGTATATACATATTTGTTCCTAAATATAACCTGCTCAGTCTCTATAAAGTTACTGTTTTATATATGTTTTCAGGACTAATCATTTGGTATTAGGTATAAAACTGGTCTTCTCTTTCCTGGAAAAAATCATTTCTCCCACTATCAACATTACTTTATTGCCTAACGCATAATTCTTTGTCTAGGGATGAAAGCTCTTGAGAATTCTCTAAGCCATATTAGCATGTCTATTGGGGTTGTTCTCATTCAGCTCACATTTAGGCAATCACATTGGTGAGACTTTATGGGCATAGCTTCTTATGTTACTAGGGGATACAGCAAGCTCCCCGATCTTCTGGTTCTGGTCCCTTTTCCTGAACTGTTCCCTGAGCCTTAGATACAGGTGTCCATCATAGATGTATCTATTGGGACTGGGCTCCACAACTCTCTGTTTTAATTGTTTTTTTTTTTCTGTAGTGGTCTCCATCTGTTGAAAAGAGAAGTTTCCTTGGTGAGGAGTGATGCCTACACCTCTCTGGGCATAGGCACAAATACTAAATGTCTGTCTTTAAATTTTAACCTTCTTTCTTCTACCATGAAAACCTGAAGTTTTCACATGGCCAACTTCACAACCCCATTTTCAGAAACACAGTGAAGAGGAGTGAAGTGCTCAGACCTCACTCTCAGGTGTTCAGAACAAGGAAACCACTAAGAAAATGCTGACAAGAACAGCATTTCCCCAAGACCCCAAGAACAGCAAGACCCCAGAGATGGGAAGGACTACAGAAAGCACAAACTTCCTGCTCAAAGAACAAGTAATGCTTGTTGACAGTGGAACCACTGTGAAGGGGTCAATGGATGGACACAGGGCTGAGTGTAGAACAGAGCTCCACTCCTCACAGTCTACTGCCCTGTGTCACGAAGAACAAGGAGCAAGGACTTTACCTGCTATTGGGTTTGTGAGTGAGAGTGTGTGTGAGAGTGTCTAAGTGTGTATATGAGTGTGTACTTTGCCTGATATATGTATGTAAGAGTGTGTGAGATTGTGTGTGAGTGTGTGTGTGTGTGTGTACTTTAGCTGCTATTGGGTGTGTGAGTGAGAGTGTGTGTGAGAGTGTCTGAATGTGTATAAGAGTGTGTACTTTACCTCATGTGTATATGTGAGAGTGTGTGAGATTGTGTGTGAGTGTGCATGTGTGAGCTGCTATTGTGTGTGTATGTGAGTATTTATATGTGAGTGTGTATTTATGTGTGAGTGTGTATTTATGTGTGACTGTGTGAATGTGTATTTACGTGTGAGTGTGTGTATTTATGTGTGAGTGTATATTTATGTGTGTTGTGTGAGTTTATACTTATGTGTGTGTGTGTATTTATGTGTGAGTGTGTGTGTCTATCCATGTATTATACAAAGGATGGTGAGCACACCACCCCTGCAATTTCCACATAGCACCTACATGGCAGTACTCAATGTAAACAAGGAAAAGTGAACAGAGCAAAGGGATATTTTGCAGCCACCCAAACTGAAAAGTCAATTTCACTTACTATGTTTGAAACAGTTGCCTCCAGCCCCCAGATATAAATCCTGATGATTCAGTCACAGACATATGAGTTTCCTTCTCCTGTTTCAAATGTTACCTCCCCAGACACAGTCAACTGTTCGGTCCTCTGGCTGTTGCTGCCTGCCCTGGGTCTCAGTCCTGCTCAGCTAGATCGTGAGTTCTTGGTGAGCAAAGCTTTTGACTCAATAACCTCAGAGCCTCACTTGGGGGTCCTCGTGCCTTGTGGACACTCAGTAAATATTATTGATTTGGCTTTGACAGATGCTGTAACTGTGGCCCAAAGCAACTAAGTGGTTTTTCCGGGGCAGCGATCAGCAGCAGAGCCAGGCTTGAATATCAGCTTTTTCTCTTGGAGGGAGAGTTCATTTCTGCAGCCTGAAAGTTTCTAATTGTTGGCACATATTTGTCTTAAGAAGGTAGTTTTCAGCCGGGCAGTGGTGGTGCATGCCTTTAATCTCAGCACTTGGGAGGCAGAGGCAGGCGGATTTCTGAGTTTGAGGCCAGCTTGGTCTATAGAGTGAGTTCCAGGACAGCCAACGCTACACAGAGAAACCCTGTCTCGAAAAACAACAAAAAAACAAAAAAACAAAAAAAATAAAAATAAAAAATAGAAGGTAGTTTTCTACAGAATAGGTATAACCTTTGTCTCCCTCAACTGAGCCTTATTCTATGCATTTTTCAAACACATAACACTGCCATGCACAAAGCGCAAGGACAGGCTTGTAAGACTAGATAGAGCAAAAGGGATGGAGTTGGGTGGGGGGAGGAGGGTGGGAAGAAATTTCACTGAGATGAAACAAGCATGAACCAAGTTGAAGGGGCGAAAAGTGATCAAAGCAGATCATTGAATATGAAGCCGTGAAGGACAAACGGACCAGCCAGACCCTCTGTTCTGGTTCTGTGGTACAAAAGTCCCACTCTTCTGACCTCATTCATCTCTCCCATGAGAAAACACAAGTGCTCAAACTCAGCCTGTGCTACCTGAAACAGAGCAGAAGGAGATCCATGGGTAGCAACTTCTCAAGTAGAATTGCTATTTTTCTTGTTTTATGAAAATTTGCCAAGACAAGAAATTTCACGTTATAAAATTAGCTCAAATATTTAAAAAAAAGTCCAAATGGAATAAAGCATATGTTATTCATGAACATACTGACTTACTTCTGTACTACTTTAACCCAAACAAAATAGTTTTCAATTGAGGTGAAAACATAATAAACTTTGCTGTTTTAGCCATCTTTAGGCATCCAGCTCAGTGGCACTAAGGAGCCCACGAGGTTTGATCACAGCCATTTCCTACCATATCACAGAGCCTGAGGGAGTAGCTGTCTTACCACAGTGCGAATGGAGCCCCAGGCTCTGCAGCGCCACACCCTGGGCATCTTGTGTTCTCCAGACTTATCAGGATTCTCTACTGGAGACTCCTTGTTTCAAACCCTGCAGCCTCCCTATGCTTCCAGGTTCCATGTAAGGACATAGGCGCACATGTAAACCCTTACACCCCCGGGAAGAGACGCAGCGCCTTTCCTCCATGTTTCTGCCCACGTGTCTCCCAGTGTGACTCCCACTTGCCTTGTCCTGTAGACAGTGACTCCCCAGGACAGGAACTCAGCTCTGTTTGCCAGGATTCTCCTGCAACAATGATTGACATAATGGCAGCATCACAGAAATGTCTGATGAATGAGAGAAAGGGCCAGCCAATCACCTAATAACTCCTTTCTGAAGGCTACTAACAATTTCCTTTCACCCAGACTATTTTACTTGAATCCTTAAACTCTGTGATTTGGCTATCCCTTCAACAAATATTTTAAGTGTATTCTCTATGAATGAGACACTGAAAACTACCAGAAAGAGTAAGAGACACATATGAAGTATATTGTGGGGGACATATTATACTTGAGAATTGAAAGACAATGAGAAGGAACTAGACAATAAATGAGTAAATAAATAAATATTACAGTATGCTTTACAAAAGCATTGGAAGTAAAGAAGATGTCCTCTAATAACTGAAATCTGACACAGACCTACAGCTGTACAATGTACAGACAATGAGACACTGAGAGACCTTGGAACATACCATCCTAAGCAGGACGTAATGGTCGCCCCTCTTCACAGATCCTCCCTACCTTCCCACCCTGCCTAATCCAAAACTTTTCTTGCTCTCATTAGAAAACAAGCATCTAAATAATAATAATAATAATAATAATAATAATAATGATAATAATAATGATAATAATAATAATAGAAGATGAATATAAAGGAGAAGAGGGAGAGGAAGGGAGGAGGAGGGGGGAGGAGAAGGAGGAGAAAAATAAAACAAACCTTAACAGGATAAAACAAACAGCAAAAGAAAAAGCACACAAAACATATAGATGCAGAGACACATGCAACTGCAAATGGTACACAAAGAAATTCCCTAAAATGCAAAACTGGAAACTATAATATGTAAGCAAAAGATGTGTAGGGTCAGAAAAAAATAATTATTTTTTAAGTGCCCAAAGTATTATGGGACATAAAACCCATATCGAAAAATACCACTGTATAGATTTATGTTCACCATCTACTGCAGAGTGTGGGGCCTACCCTTAAGAGTGTTTTCTGAGCTGGGCAGGGGTGGCGTGCCTTTAATCTCAGCACTTGGGAGGCAGAGGTAGGCAGATTTCTGGTTCAAGGCCAGCCTGTTCTACAGAGTGGGTTCCAGGATAGCCAGGGCTATACAAAGAAACTCTGTCTCGAAAAACAAAAGAATAAAAAATAAAAAAATAAGAAGTAAATAAAGAAGAGTGTTTTCTGTGCCCAGTGAGAGTTTATTTAAGAAAACCAAATTTTACTATTTTGGGTTAGGGATGGGAACTATCATGTCAAGTTCTCTCAGGGCTGGAGCCCCATCGGGTACAATACTGTGCAGGCCCTCTGCATGCTGACACAGGCTCTGAGAGTTCCTATGAACACAGGTTCTGTTGTGTTGAGAAGGCTTTGTCACTGTGGTGTCCTTCATTCCCAGTGGCTCGTACAATCTTTCTGCCTCGATTTCTGTGTGGTTTCCACAAGCTTTGTACCACTCTTGCTCTAGCACATTTTGCTTGCAGGCCACTATTGTAGACCAAAGGATTTTTAGCGTGGTTGGTGTTTACCGGCCTTCCTTCCTTAATAGGCTTCAGAGTACCTACCAGTACTGTGAGCAATATTCAGTAGGGTGAAGGCTCAAGATAGGCTCCAGCTCAACTTCTCTGTGTTCAGTGAGTAGTGTAGGAGTTATCTTTAGTCTTACCATCAGCTTATGGAGAGCAACCAATAGCTTTGATTCCCTCCTAGTCCCCTCTGAAGGGCTGGATTTGTAGATAATATTGCTAAAATGTGGAATATCTTTCTTTGTCCGTCTACTATGACTGAAAGTTTTGCTGGGTATAGTAATCTGGGATGCCATTTGTGGTCTTTGAGAGTTAGTAGAACATCCATCCAGGCCCTTCTGGATTCTCCATTGAGGAACCAGGTATATTTCTGGCCCAGTCTACCTGATGTTGTACATGTTTTTTGTACCTTGATAGGCATCTCCTGTCTTTAGATTAGGGAAATTTTCTTCTGTGATTTTGTTGAAAACATTTTCTGTGCCTCTGACCTGTTTCTTCTCCTTTCTCTATTCTTATTATTCTTAGATTTGATATTTTCGAAGTCTTCAAGATTTCCTTGATGTTTTAGGCCAGGATGCTTTTTCAATTTGATATTTTCTTTGCCAAGGTATTCATTTCTTATAACTTGTCTTTAATGCCTGAGATTCTCTTTTCCAGCTCTTGGTATCTGATGGTTGTAGCCCCGCGCAATCGTCTCGCTGAGAAGAAGACACGCGGACACACTAGGTTCCTTCTGCAGCAATGACATTTACTGCCCTCTCCCAGAGGGA
>NW_022196915.1:104850683-104855104 GCF_008632895.1 Mastomys coucha
ATTCTGGCTAGCTTTTATTCTCTCCTCTGTTTCTGACATGCTATCTTGTATCTCCTCAAGTGCCCCCTATGCCACAGAGGCGGGGCATTTCTCATCCTCCAGGCAAGAATGTATAACAAGCGCCATTAGCGCGATTACCGTGGCTTTGGCTGTGCTTTCTAACCCTGAGAAAGGGTCGGAGGAATTAAAATCAAGCAGCATGCCTCTCAGAGCTCACTCTGTCCTGCAGTTCTGAAACCTACCAGCTGTTGTA
Source organism: Mastomys coucha (assembly GCF_008632895.1). Taxonomy (NCBI): domain Eukaryota; kingdom Metazoa; phylum Chordata; class Mammalia; order Rodentia; family Muridae; genus Mastomys; species Mastomys coucha. The sequence goes on from NW_022196915.1 coordinate 104,850,937, forward strand.
AGGTTCTCCCGGCGTCCCGGGTTTCTCGGCACCAGCTGTAGCCCGCGCAGTTGTCTCGCTGAGAAGAAGACACGCGGACACACTAGGTTCCTTCTGCAGCAACGACATTTACTGCCCTCTCCCAGAGGGAAAAAGAGACCGAGCCAGTAATCCGCACTGCTTATATACACCACAGCGTGGCATGTCTGCCCATGATTGGCTGTTCACTCATTACCCTACGTGACACCCCAGAATGGGCCGTGACATGGCGTCTTTTCACTCTATGCACATGCGCAAACAGTTCTCTACGCACATGCGCAAACAGTTGTTTACTAGGAGTTAACAGCGGAAGTAGGCGCCATCTTGCCATGGCGAATGCCGGCTCCCTACAGATGGTGAGACTTCCCTCTGAGGTTCCTATTCAAAATCCTAAATTTTTCACTTCTAGATTTTTCTCAGTTTTGGTTTTCTTTATTTGCCCTATTTCTACTTCCATGTCATCAACCATTTTATCCATTTCATTCCACTGGCTCTGTGTGTTTACTTAAAGTCCTTGATCATTTTCATAACAGCTAATGTGAAACGTTTGTCGTGTGCTTCAACCATATTGCACTTCCAAGGACCTACTACAGTGGAGATGCTGGGGTCTAGTGAAGATATATTGACCTGGCTATTATTAGATTTTATGCTAGCATGTAGGCATCTGGGTTTGGGATGATTGCTGTTCTAGGTGTTGCTATCTGGTCTTTATTAAATCAGTGTTCTCTTCTTCAGTTCCTGTTGCCCTCTATACATCTTAGAAGTATGTGGTGGCTGTACATTGCCTGGTAGCTCTCTGTGTAGTTCTGGGTAGACCCTTCTGAGTCTCTGCCAAGTATAACCCCTGGAGATTCTGGGTAGGACTTCTTTCTAGGTATTGAGAGTTGACACACGGGAAAGGGAATGAATTGCAAGAGCATGGATCTGAGAGGGTCCATGCTCAGGTTCTCTGTGGAAATGTTGGTGCGCATGGAAGGCTATCAGGGATTTGATGCATCCAAAGACTGGCTATTTACTTGAGGATTCAGGGTAGGCAGACAAGGGAAGTTGGATAGATGGAGAAAGAGAGACAAAGTGCTGGAGTTGGGTAGTGTTAACAAATTCTAATGCAGAGTCTTTATCTTGGTGGGGGAATAAGAGATGAGCCTGTGGGAGAGTGGCCTTTTTAAAGAAAGTAGCCAAGGACACTTGCCTGACCAATGTTGTGCCACCACACCTCCTGCCATTCCCCAGCTACAACACAAAAAGAATTTGGGACATAACTTTTACATTAAAAGCGGTGTTTGGTACACAGACCTCCACCAGATGTGGCATCATGCCTATGGAAGTCTTCTATTAATTTTAAATACGAAAATGAAATATTGGGACTGAGGGGATGCCTCAGTGAATACAATGCTTGCTGTGCCAGTATGAACTCCTGTTAGATTCCCGTCTGTTATAAAATCAGGATACAATTCCCTGCCTCTATGACGCGATGTAACTCTAGCACTGGCTGGGAGGGGTGACTGGCCAGCTAGCTCCAGGTTCACTGAGAGACCCTCTTTCAAATATACTAGACAAATAATTTGGCACAACATCCACTTGGGAAAACAGTATTCTCAGACAAAACAGTGACAGACAACTGTACTCCATGAGATTCATAAGACCTATGGTTGCCTGCCTGACCCACGTACCATCAAGGCGGCCCACACTCTAGCACAGAGTGGGAAGGGCTTCATGAGCCACTCCCTCTAACTAAGATGCTATGGACAGTGGATGGTTTCTGAGGTAACTTTTCTGTAGGAGTGCATCGGCTGGTGGTGATCACACTCAGGAGATGGCCCCACAGCCATGGCTAATGGATATCAGAAATTAAAATCATGGGTTATTAAATATAAAATGAATTAAACATGAAGACCCAGGTCAAGGGGAGAGGGGAGGTGGGAGTCGATCAGTGAGCAGTTAAGTAAAGGAATTGTAGTGAATATGAACAAAATACATTGTATGAAAATCTCAAAAAATTATAAAAATATATTTAAATACTAGATACAAATGAACTAATGGAGATTACCTAAATTAACTTCATAGGTACACATAAATAAGGATATATGCATTCAACACACACAATAATAATAAAAATAACAATAATAACAAAATAAAATAAATTCAATACAATGTATGTCAGGATAACTGCCCTTTGAAACCCTTTCAGAACAGATTGTTTTAAACTTTTTTTCTTTTTCCTTTTCCTTTTTCTTCTTACTATCTTACAAATAATTAAGTTTCTTTATGGAATTTTTAAAACAAAGTTTGACTTTGATGTTTCCTCCTTCCATCCCACATACCACCTTTCCCATTTCATGTTATGTATGGCTTTTTCATGCTGCAATTGCTTTTATCCTCTCTCATAGGCTCCTGTACCCACACCCATTTCCTTGTTCACACAGAGAAAACATTAAAACTTAGGATCCATGATAGACAATATGGAATATTTGTCTTTCTGAGACTGTTAACCTCACTTAGAGTAATACTTTCTAGTTACAGGTTTTTCTACATATTTAATAATTTTGTTTTTCTCAAAATCTTGATAAAATTCCTGTGTACATGTGCACATCATATGTGTGCTCGTGTATGTGCCTCTGGGCATGTGCATGCCATATTTTTATTATTTATTCTTATATTGAAAGACATCTTTCTGGTTCCATTTTCTTGCTGTTGTGAACAGCTATGATAAGCTATTTTAAAGCAAAGTGACATTTTCTGTCTTTCCTCCCCAGACTCTAGCCCAAGGCCTGTGAGGGAGCAGAGCCACATGAACCATGTAAGCACAGAACAAGAACTGAATTTAAGGCTTTGGTTGGAAATACCTTAGCTTGTCTCTGCATCTCCCTCTTTTACTTGAGGGCTTCCTTTTTCGTTTATTATAACATTGTTCTCAGTATAAAGTAACATTTTCTTTACATGCACAATGCTTAGAAAATAGGGAAAAACATAATCCATATTTGTTTGGTTCAGGTAATTTGAAAGTCTACTAAAAATTTCACTGGTGGTTTTGTTTCTCTTTCCACCTAAGGCATGTCCTCAAATCTCTATAGAGCTATTGCTCCCCATTTAATAATTTTACTTTTCTTAAAATTTCTGTAAAATTCCTGTGTATATATGTGTGCACACATGTATGTGTGCATCTGTGTGTACCATATTTTTATTTTCCAGTTTTCTGTTGACAGACATCTTACTGGTTCCATTTTCATTCAACCCATTTATTTATACACTGTTTTAGAAATCTGTATTACTTAGGATCATTCAGAGAGAAAGAACCGCAAAGTATATACTCACATTAATTATTGAGGCGGCAAAGTCCACAGTCTGTCGTTGAGAAGAAACAGATCACGTGGTGCCATCTCAGTCAGGCGATCAGGCAGTTAATGACGTAAACCTAAACTCAAGGGCAGTTTTGGAAAATGGGAAATGGGAAAGGGGGTTATATCCCCCCATCCTCTGTGTTTTCTCTTCTGGTCTTTAATGGAAGGGCTTTGAGAGGTTTTTCTAGGGAAGATGTGAGTAACCATCTAGTTAGAGGCCAGACGCTAATGTTCACCCAACCTCGCTTAACAGTAAAGTGGTTTTTGGGGGCTACTTATATGTAGATCCAGGCTCAGAGGAGAGAACCTGGTCCAGCCGAGTTTCTCCGAGGCTGAAGCTGGATGATGAGTGTCGTGGCTCGGATCTCCTGCCATCTGAAGCTCATGTTGATGTCAAGACGACCGACGGGTATTTGCTCTGACTTTTCTGTGTTGGTTTCACTAAGAAACGCAACAACTAGATAAGAAAGACATCCTATGTGCAGCACCAGCAAGTCCACCAGATCCGAAAGAAGATGATGGAAATCATGACCCTAGAAGTGCAAACAAATGACTTGAAAGAAGTAGTTAATAAACTGATTCCAGACAGCATTGGGAAAGACATAGAAAAGGCTTGCCAGGCCATTAATCCTCTTTATGATATCTTTGTTCGAAAACTAAAAATGTTGCAGAAACCGAAGTTTGAATTGGGAAAGCTCATGGAGCTCCATGGAGAAGGCGGCAGTTCCAGGAAAACAACTGGAGATGAGACGAGGGCTAAGGTTGACCGAGCGGACGGGTATGAACCACCAGTCCAAGAATCGGTCGAA
>NW_022196915.1:104855114-104860861 GCF_008632895.1 Mastomys coucha
AAGCAGGAATTCATTTGTATCAGCCTTTTGTTTATATAGGGTTGAGGAAGGAGGTGGGGATTTTTGGTGAGGTGAACTGACATAACGTAGGGTGCGGAGAAGGGTAATGGAGGGTATGAGGTGACTGACAGAGCCAACCAAGTTATTCTACGTCAGCAGTAGCTAGGCAAAGGCAGGATTAAGCAGGTCCAGCTGAGTCACTCCAGTGAGGAAGTAACTGAGACAGTTTTCAAACTCGAGCCAGGCTTGGGTTTGTCCTCAGGCCCAAACCAGGGCCAAAATGGGTCCCAACAGTAGATAATAATGTAGATAATGCCCACCAACAATGAGGAGGGAAATCTAGTGAGTCCATGCTAATCTCATCCAGAAACACCCTCAGGTCATACTAGGAAGCCATTTATTCAGTGCTCTCTATGCCCTGGTCATATTGTCACAAAACTAACCCTCAAGGAGTACAGAAGACCAGGGCACATAGGTTGGCACACTATCTGGGACATTTGACCCATTCTCTGTTCACAGTCCTGTCTACACCCAAAATAAGTCAGCCGCCTCCAAACTTGAGGGAGAGACCCTGTGCTCAACATAACTGCCCCAAACACCCCTTTCTTTGGAAACTGGAACCTCTAGAGGCTTTGTTAGCCACAGAACTCTCGATATACCCAGGGCTCTGAGAGACTTCCCGTAGACATGGGTGTTAGCCCAAGCCATATTAGAGGTGCTTAAGGAGTTTTGATTTCATCTTCATACTTCCCAGATCTCTTAAACTGAACTTTAGAACCACAGGGAGGATCTTCAGAGTATACTCACTGGCCCTTCGATGACCGAGCCTGGAGTTCCTTGCTCCACTACCATGGACCGGATGCTTTTTAGCTGTTACCTGAATTCAGCTAACACGTAAGCACCAGCTTGATAGAAGTGACTAAATCATGACAGCCAAGGATGAGACTGGAATTAACGCCCTCTTTATGAAGCCCCAGGGAGCTTCTCATTCCCTCTACCATGTGAGTACTCACCAAGAAACGAGAGTCTACAAACCAGAAAACAAGCTCTTCCCTTCCAAATGAATCTGCCAGTGACTTGATCTTGAACAACCAGTTCTGGCCAAAGCATTTCCACTGCTCCTAAGCGACCCCATGTGTAGCATTTTGCTACAGCAATGTGATCAGCCCGTCTCGCACAATGTCCACCTCTCTCTCCTCACCCTGCTGTGTGCCAAAACACACCTACAATTTAAATGCGTGTTTGACAGATCGTTAGAACTTCTCTTTGTTAACATTTTAATTTTTTTCATTCCTCTTGATGTCCGTTGCATATTTACTACAAAGTTGTACTGTGTTGATGTACGAGTTTAATATATGGTTTTAATTTTCTAATCTCAGGTACACCACATTAACTATATATGCCTTTAGTGACAGATGGCTTCATCAATGACCGTCAGCATAAGAAGGTCTTGCTTTCAGGGTAGGGATGTAGCTTAGTGGTAGAAATAGACAATATGCTGCATCAAGTACATACCACTTAATATATACATTGGATTAAATTGCCTTATGCATTCTTTAACATACATGTCCTTTTCCAGAGTCTCATTTTACCTTTGCTTTTTAGCTGAGCTCTGTTTTCCAGATGGACTGAGGCCTATGCCATGTACTTGTCATCAATTATCACAGACTCCTTCTCCCCTCAACGTGTGCCAGGTGCTCTGCTTTCTGTCAACCACACTCGCCATCACAGTGAACTTCTCATAGATGCTGCTCAGGTCCTGTGTGAGGATGTCTTCAGGGGGCATATTCCAGCCTGGGGTTACCTAGCATAGGGCATCACCTTCTGCAAGTGCCATCATATTGTTCCACAGCATTACCTAAGCCTCCACCTTCCCACATTTTTTCAGATTTTAAATCATATGCCCTTACACATTTGCTATCACAATGCCTACAGACCCACATGTTTTTGTTGTTGTGGTTGTTGTTCATATTTTAATAATTTAATGTGGAATTTTAAAATATTATTATAGAACCAAACTTATCTGAGGCTGCCCCACTTTGAAATATATATTCATAGTTTTATCAGATTTGTTCAATAAAATTCAGATGATTTTTGTACTAGGCAATACATCTTAAGTATTTCCTCATACTCCTCAATGCCATTATTTATAATGAGTATATAATGTTTCACAGTATTGCATATGTTGTTTAACTATCATTCTTTTATTTTATTAAACCTCTGAGCGCCTTGTAATTTTTCTAGCCCTGATAAACGTTCCTGTATATGAAATCTTCTCTACACAGATGATTATTTCCTTTGGATCATGTAATGGGAAAATTGATTCATGTCATGATTGATTTGAAGGAAATAAAACATTCTGAAGTCTCTTAGTGCATACTGTGAAGTGGCTTCTGGAGAAAGGGTGCGCCATTTACAGTTCCATTAGGGTCTGTACAGTAAGAGTATCTGTCTTCCTAAACACTCACAGATATTTTCCAAATTGTCACCAAGCTCAGACAGAAAAAGCTCTAGCTCAGACAAAACATTTCCCTTTAGTGATACCTAGACCTATTTAACATAAATTGGAGATCAACATTAGATATAAACATAAAGATGAGCAAAGACGATGTGCTCTCTCTGCTCAGCTTTTCGGGGCTGCGTGGCTACGTTGGTGACTGCAGGAGTTCTTTATCCACACAGGGCTCTCACTCGGCTGTTAGCCACTGTTGTGATGTACTGTAACGCTTCGATACTTTTGAAGATGGTGTCTGTTTGGAGCTTGCCTTCTGTGAGTACCTAATAACAAGGAATTGCTCTACCAGATATTTTTTTAAAAAAAAATCTATATGCATGAAGTGTCTCCAGTCACAAAGTGACACTGGACTTGCTAAAACCAGAGAATCACCTAGAAGGCTACCATGTCCTCTCAATAGGATCCAGAGTCACCCTCAGTTCTGCCTCTTGCTCCACCTCTTCATGGCACATCCCCACCATCCTATTTTCTTTAGTTTCTAAATTAGATCTATTGCTCCAAGCTTGTTTGTAATTCTCAGCAGGTGGTGACTCAGCTTGTAGAGTACCCCTGTCAGATTCCTCTGGAATGCAGTGCATTAACCTCCAGAGAGCTGTTAATACACGTGACCAAAGCTCCTGTTTACATTTGGCCTAGACATGTGTGAGGTGAGGCTAATAGCGAATCCATGTAGCCATCTAGCTGACATTCAACCTCTCTCGCTCTCTCTTCCTCTTTCTCCTGGGAAGGGATGGTGCATGGAGTCACTTAGCTGATAGCTGTTTGCTAAGTGACCACAGAACACAGCATTCATACTAAATGAAAATTCTCAGTTGATATTTTTCATCCATTCCACAGTGAGATAATTGTCTGCCCAGTTCCAAGCATTCTTTGTTGACTGTGAAGCACAGGAGCTCTACAAATGTGTCTTAATTTATAACAGAATTACACCTCTATAAACCTCTCATAAGTTGCAACTATTGTGAGTCAAAATGCATTTAACAGCCCTAGCCTATTGAACATCATAGATTATCCTAGCCTACCTTAAATATATCTCAAATGCTTATACTGTCCTATAGTTGGGAAAATTCTCTAATACAAAAAGCTATTTTATGAATAAATGTTGAAAAATCTGAATAAATGTTGAAAAATCTTCTGCAGTTTATTGTTCATCTGTGTGAAAAAATGTAAGCAGCGCAATAGACTGTAGAGGCTGCGCTGTTCCCCTTCTTAATTGCATAGCTGGCAGGAGCTGTGACCTGCTGCCACTGCCCAACATCATGGCAGTCTCACGCTGGTTATTGCTAGTAGCCTGAAAAATCAAAATGTGAATTACAGCTTCCATTGAATACAGGTCACTTCTGCCCCATCACAAAGCTGGTCAACTCTTGAGTTGTAGACTGTCTTGACACAGACCTCTGGAAATTTTGAAAAGGTAAATACTTACCACAGGAAAACCACAAGTAATCTTCACTACCTATCACTATAGTCCAAATATCTGGACAGTATATTAACTATCGCCCTCATTATTTCAACAAAATCCCCAACTAAAGCAGTGTAAGGGTGAAAGAATATTTTCTTCTGACTCACAGTTTAAGGGAAAACAATCCATAATGCTGGGAAAGGCTTGGTGAGAGACAACTCCACAGACATGGAAACTTACTTATATAACCGAGACTCCTGACTTCCTCATATCTCTCTGCAACAGGAATCAAAGATGACGAAGTAAATGGGTGACTTATAAAACATCAAGTCATGGGTCTGCTTGGGACACAACCTGAAACCCATTGTCTAGCTGCGGGCTTGCTCTTTGGTCCTGAAGAACCTTCTGGGACCGCTAGATCATCCTGCTCCTCTGTGGAAACCTTCCGGGGCGCCAAAACGAGCCAGCTTGGAACCATACTCTACAAATCCAACCCTATCCGGGTCTTCCTGGGACACAGCCTGCAAAGGTGAGTTGCCTGCAGTCCTCTGCACTCCACTGTCTGCAGTCCTCTGCACGCCTTTGTCTAGAGCTAGGCTTGCCTGCAGTCCTCTGCACGCCTTTGTCTAGAGCTAGGCTTGCCTGCAGTCCTCTGCACTCCATTGTCTAGTGGTAGGCTTGCTCTTTGGTCCCAAGGAGCCTTGTGGGAAGCCAAGACTGCCCCGCTTCCCCTTGGAGTCCTTGGGAGATCCCAAGAACTTCCAGTTTAGGACACTGTCCCACTGTGGAGAGCGGTAGAGCTGGAGAGGCATTCGCCATGACAAGATGGCGCCTACTTCCGATGTCGACTCCTGGTAAACAACTGTTTGCGCATGTGCGTAGAGAACTGTTTGCGCATGTGCATAGAGAACTGTTTGCGCATGTGCGTAGAGTGAAAAGACGCCAAATCAAGGCCCATCCTGGGGCATCACGTGGGGTGATAAGCAAACAGCCAATCATGGGCGGCTGTGGGCGGACACGCACTGTGGTGTATATAAGCAGTGCCGATTATTGGCTCGGCCCCTTTTTTCCTCTGGATGAGGCAATAAATGCTTGCTGCAGAAGGATTCTGGTGTCTGCGCGTCTTCTTGCTGGCGAGATGACTGCGCGGGCAACAACTGGTACCGAAGCCCAGGACGCCAGGGGAGCGTCTGCTCACGGAGAGGATTCAGAACTGCAGGACAAGGTAAGCTCTGAGAGGCATGCTGCTTGATTTTAATTCCTCTGACCCTTCCTCAGGGTTAGAGAGCATGGCCGAAGCCATGGTAATTGTGCTAGTGGCGCTTGTTACGATGTCCATTTGGCATTTGATACATTCTTGCCTGGAGAATGAGAAATGCCGTGCCTCTGTAGCATCGGGACAGAGGGCACTTGAGGAGTTACAAGATAGCATGTCAGAAACAGAGCGAAATGAGAGAGTGGGGGCTAGCCAGGATAAAAGGGAGAGAAAAAAGGGTATACCCAAGAACACAGACCCTTCCGCTCGACCTGCGGAAGCGAGAGATAAGGGAAAGAACGCCCTGAGAGAGAAAACTAAAGAAAGGGATGGAGCTTCAAGACCGAAGCCCCTCTACCCAGTTAAGGAATTGGAGGCCCTCGAGCTTGATAGCTCTGAGGGATTGAGCCCCTCTGAGGAGGAGGACTTGGAGGGAGAAGCAGCTCGCTATAAGGAAGAGAGGTATCATCCAGATGAGCATTTGCCGCCTCTCCAGAATCAAAAGCAAAAGGGAGCGAGAGATCAGAGCCGCGGAACGCTTTATGCTGTCCCGCCTGCTCTTCCAAGTGCACCCC